>NC_042997.1:201356744-201369244 GCF_006345805.1 Octopus sinensis | reverse complement strand
CATAAATATATACACATGCACACACATACATACACGTTCACGTATGACGGGCTTCTTTCAGTTTCCACTTACCAACTCCACCCACAAAGCTTTGGTCAAAGCTATAGCAGAAAACACTTTTCTAAAGTTTCCCATATTGAGACAACACCCCCAAATCATGGGATTGGGAAGCAAATTTCTTAATCATAGAGCCATGTCTGCGTTTTCTCCATATACTTTTCTTCTGATGAAAGACTAACATCCGAAACGTTAAGACTATTTTCCATCCATTTAAAGCTATTGATTGTTAGAACTTGTCCCTTCTGTGTTAATCTGTTTTGGCTAAATGCCTTTAAAATACATTTTAAATACTTACACATATCTGTTATCTTTATTCACTTCCCCTCATACAGCACGTAATCTCCCATAACCCAATCTCCTCCTTCACCTTTCTTTTTCTTATTTCTCTATTTGCTTTCCTTTTCTCTCTAGATTTTTTTCTCTTTCACACTCCTTCTATACTTTTCTTCCAAAGAAGGACAAAAATCTGAAACATTATACTCTTTCATTTTCATCTTAAGCGTCAAACTAATACAGTAATTGTTAAAACTCGTCCCTCCTTGTGTTGTCTTTTTCTTTTCAATTTTATTTATTGACTTCACTATATGTATATGTCTATTTGGACCTTTAAAAAATGCCTTTAAATAAATTAATCTAAAACAACCTCTTTATCTTACCATTATATGTTACGCCATGAAAGTTTAAAACTACTAAAACAGCAAACATTTATTATTAAATCTTAGATGTTGAAATATCATTACAAACATCGAGAAGTCACATTTTGAAGAATCTGAAGGAATAACCCACCGTGACACTGTTACGACGATATTTTGTAATGAAACTGAGAGAAAATTGCTAAATTATTCTCATATAATGGACAAGTAACCAAATCTGTTTCGTTTATTTTTTCTCCTACCAAAATATAAGTGGATTATATAAAATATTCTATTGGAATAAACTTTCATGTAAAAATAATACAAATATGATACAGATATTTCTCCCATTTCGGTGAGAAAATGTAATTATAACGTTGTCGCAGTGAATAACTTCGAATTGTTTATTAATATCGATATTTAAACGTTATTCTAACATTTGAGTTCGTATAAATAAATGTTCTTTATTTCTTTACTAGTTTTGAACTACAATGATAGTTAAGATTTAGAAAGAATACCCACGTACATCATACATACATACATGAGTGCATACATTTACACATATATACACGCATACATGTTTTTACGCATAAATAGATAGATATCAATCTGTCTAGCAACATATATATCTACATGACTATCTATTTATCAATCTGTCTGACTGTCTCTCCCTGTATGTGTGTGTGCATGGATGCAGATATCTCTCCCTCGACTGTATTCCTTTCTCCTGGCTGCTAAGGTGTCTAGAGTGGAGGCGCAATGGCCCAGTGGTTAGGGCAGCGGACTCGCAGTCATAGGATCGCGGTTTCGATTCTCAGACCGGGCGTTGCGAGTGTTTATTGAACGAAAACACCTAAAAGCTCCACGAGGCTCCGGCAGGGGATGGTGGTTATCCCTGCTGTACTCTTTCACCACAACTTTCCCTCACTCTTACTTCCTCTTTCTGTTGTACCTGTATTTCAAGGGGCCGGCCTTGTCACTTTCTGTGTCACGCTGAATATCCCCGAGAACTACGTTAAGAGTGCACGTGTCTGTGGAGTGCTCAGCCACTTAGACGTTAATTTCACGAGCAGGCTGTTCCGTTGATCGGATCAACCGGAACCCTCGTCGTCGTAACCGACGGAGTGCTTCCACAAGGTGTCTAGATTTTTTTTTCTTTTTTGCAAAAGTACCTGTTACCATAGTTGCTACCATTGAGAGGCTCTCAAAGACCTGGGCAACAATTCTACCATTTACAAGAGAGCACGCGAAGATCGCCTCGAATGTTATAAATATTTCAAAGAAAAATATTCCAAGGAAATAGTCTTTCTGTAAATCTGTTCATTTTGGCATTATATCCACGATCATTCTTGTAACAAAATTCAAATTAGTGTACGGTAGGAGCCGTTCCTACTCCAGATATTAATGTAACCCGTTATTTCTTTGTGGATAGCCTGCAGTGGATCGCCTGCAGATTTATACTAAAAATGTTAATGAAAACAGAAATAAAAAGAGAAAAACAGTTAACATTTTCAAAGGAAATGCTCATATTTGATTGTTGAACATGGAAAAATCATTCCCTCAGGCCCAAAAGCAGTGCATTACCATTCTCAAGTTCCACACAAAGAATGCTACAATCATCTATCTAAGCATTTATGAAAATATCTCATACGATGTTGCTGAGAATAAAGATAGAGTCACCCGAGAATATTACACCAGACTTAGAAAAATATGACAGTCGCATCTCTCCTCTTACAATAAGACAATATTCCACAATGAATTTGCGGTGCGAATGCTGATTGCAATATTTGGGATACTTGACAGGTCTGTAGATGAAATCCACTCCATAGACATTAAAACCCGCAAAATTCTAACATCAAATCTCCACAGAAAGAGTGATATTGACAGGCTGTATCTAAGAAGAGATGAAGAAGATAGAGGCTTGAGATCAGTGCAGACAACCTTCAAATGTCATGTAGCATCTATCAGACAGTACCAGCAAAAAAAATATTGGGTTGTTCGGAAAGTTCATGCCGATTTTTAAACGAAAGAAAAAGGTCAATAAATACTTGCCATTACATTTTTAATCAACCAAATATGAACCAACACTGAATCAACACTGAAAGATTTTATACCCGAGCACTCCATAAAATGTTAAATATTAAATCTTATACTAACTATATCTATTCTGAATCCTGTATTTTCCGTTTATAAGACTACACGTGTTTCATGAAAGTACGTCGGTATTGATTACATACGAGGTATCTAGTTTCAATACTTACTCCGGTCGACATACTCCCAATCTTCATGCATATACATATATATATATGTGTCTCCATCTTTCCTTTAACTTGAAAATATCCTCTTCCCAGAATTGAGGTGGTTTCATGGCAAAGAATTCATCAAGGTATCTTTTTATGTCATCCAAGGAATTGAAATTTTTACCATTAAGACTATTCTGCAGAGACCTGAATAAGTGGAAATCCAAAGGAGCAATATCTGGTGAATATGGAAGGTGTGGTAACACATCCCAGCCGAGCTGCAGCAATTTTTGTCTGGTTCCCAAAGCATCAAGTGCCGAAAATCTTCCATTTTAAGGGCTTACAGAATTAACACAGGAACATAAACATTCTTCCACGAAAAGATAGCTTAAACTGTGCTCTAAATGGAGATATAGTCAAATCCTACTTTATGGACTGAACCATGTTCTAAAATAAGTCGAAATGTAAGCTACTATAAATCGGCACGAACTTTCCGGACAACCCAATACATTAACTTAG
Source organism: Octopus sinensis (assembly GCF_006345805.1). Taxonomy (NCBI): domain Eukaryota; kingdom Metazoa; phylum Mollusca; class Cephalopoda; order Octopoda; family Octopodidae; genus Octopus; species Octopus sinensis. The sequence goes on along the minus strand of NC_042997.1, from coordinate 201,365,793 downwards.
TACTATAAAGCGAAATGATCAACATCGTACTTGTCAGCAGTGAGTTCCCCAGGGAACACACTCTTCCTGGTGACTTCCCTTACAACCCATAACAGCTGGAGTGTCATTCCTCAAAGAAGACCTGGATGAGAAACGCTAGGTATATAAAAAAGACTGTGCAACGGAATGTGTCTCGAAGAATTAAAAAACATTACATACATACATACATACATACATACGCACACACACACACACACACACACACACACACACACACACACACACACACACACACACACACACACACACACACACACATATATATATATATATATAGTTAATCCAAACATGAAAACACAAAGAGAAAACACAACAACGCGAGGACTTGGAACAAGTATAGTGTTATTGAACGCTCAGATATATATATATATAAGTAATTTTAGAGACAAAACCACCTTCAACTGAATCAACACTGAAAGATTTTATACCTGAGCACTCCATAAAATGTTAAATATTAAATCTTATTCTAACTATATTCTGAATCCCGTATTTTCCGTTTATAAGACTACACGTGTTTCATGAAAGTACGTCAGTATTGATTACATACGAGGTATCTAGTTTCAATACTTACTCGGGTCGACATACTCCCAATCTTCAATATTATATATTTGAAAAAATGAGTAGAGATGGCTTTTTGGGGGATAATTTTTATTTTAATAATACTGTTTACAGTGGGTGACTCTGGTATGAATTTCAAGCTTCAAACAGCCGTTTTCCAACCGAGTACATCGAAAATATGCACTTGCATGCTTTATTTATTTCTACTGTCAATTATACACCATATTTGACTTAAATGTGCCTGACGCCTGTTTCTGTTGCATAGCCATCTCTCAATTGCATTTGTATCTTTTTAGTTTCGACTGGTTAACCTAGATTATAACTGAGTGCTTGTACGAGACCCAACTGGATACTTTATGCCTATCTATTCATTATATATAAAAGCAAAGTTTAATCTCAAGGGTTAACAAAATTTGTAACTAAATACTGTAAGATGATTTGTCATAAATACATCACAACGAATAGAAATTAATTTTGTATTATATTTAATTAGATTTGTGTCATTATTGTTGTCAGATGAATATCATACTCAATGTCATATAACCGTTATATATTTCTTGTTTGATGTAGGTATATGTCTTGGCTTTGTAAATATCAGTGAATATAGACATACAACGTGCATGTATGTATGTATATACGTGTACATTCACACACACACATGTATATATATATATATATATATATATATACATATATATATATATATATATATATTAATATATATATATATATATATATATTAATATACATACATATATACATTTGAATGCATCGATGTATTCATTACTTAAAGAGTCATGCTGGCTGGGTTATTTATTTATGTTATTTATTTATTTCCTTTAAGTTAACATCTCAATAAAGAAAGATAAAAGCTTTAGTGATGACATTTTGTCTAACGAGTCACTATATCCATTGTATTAATCAGGTTTCATCTCGCTGCCATAATTTGCCGAAAGGAATTTTCTTTCACTGTATCATTTTAATATGGTTTCTGCATTTTAAATTTAACATATCAGATTTCTTAACTACAATGTATATGTCTCAGCCATACAAAAGTGACCATGTATCTGAAGCATAGTGTGAACTCCACAATTAACCATTCCGTATTTATATTGGTTTGTTAGATAAATTGGTTTTTTTCTTCCCATTTATTTGAATCTTTTCCAATGTTATTTGAATTAACATGAAAAATATTTTTATCTTAATATCTTATGATCTTTCGTATTGCTGGCCTTCCTCTACAATTTTTGTTTTTCGTTTTTGAAATTGTAATAAATTTTTACCTCTTTTCAAACATAGGCGCAGGAGTGGCTGTGTGGTAAGTAGCTTGCTAACCAACCACATGGTTCCGGGTTCAGTCCCACTGCGTGGCATCTTGGGCAAGTGTCTTCTGCTATAGCCCCGGGCCGACCAATGCCTTGTGAGTGGATTTGGTAGACGGAAACTGAAAGAAGCCTGTCGTATATATATATATATATATATATATATACAAGTGTGTGTGTATATGTTTGTGTGTCTGTGTTTGTCCCCCTAGCATTGCTTCCGTCACTTAGCGGTTCGGCAAAAGAGACTGATAGAATAAGTACTGGGCTTACAATGAATAAGTCCCGGGGTCGATTTGCTCGACTAAAGGCGGTGCTCCAGCATGGCCGCAGTCAAATGACTGAAACAAGTAAAAGAGTAAAAGAGTAATACATTGAGAGCTTGCCAAGTAGAAACAGACAAACAAATTGAATCTGACAACCCGTATCTTATATCTTTCACTTCAGGATCCCGGCCCGGTATGTGTTCTGGAGGATGGATTAATGGTTAAAAAGAAACAGCTTCTGAAACCATTCTTCAACTATTTGTGGCAAAATGGGTGATACGCTGGAGGTGAAAGGGGACGGTAGTGATACGCTGGAAGCGAGGAAGAAAGTGACATTAAGTGATGAATCGAGTGATTTGAGTGATTCATCTATATACAGAATGTTGTAAAAGTTTCAATGCCTCAATGGATTCTGACCCATGCAAACATAGACATTAAATGGATGACAGTGTTGATGTTGTAAGATTTGCAATGTTGAATTACTATGTCATTTAATGATTCTCTTTATCTCACTGTTTCTTTTTTTTTTCTATTTCAGAATATAACATACTGTTGATATGAAAGAAATTACTTCATTCAGATGTGCCTCTGATATTTTATCAGCTCCCATCAACCAAAGGAAGATGATATATTTATAAGGAGCAGAAGGGTGCAATGCAGTGGGACTGAACCGAGAACCATGTGGTTGGAAAGAAGACCTGTTATCACAGAGCCACACCTGTGTCCATACTGCGTCAGCAGCACGCAGGGTTTTCGACTGAGTGCACTTGCATTAACAAGCTGTTTGCAAGTCTTTGTATCATTAATCCTGGAATGAAGTGTATCCTACAACATTGTAGAATTTCATCAGCGGATATTAGCATTTGGAAAGGAACTGGATTTTCTATCTTTGATTCTTGTCAACGAACACCATCATCATCGTCAGCATCCTTATCATTCACGTCATTGCATTTCACCATCATAAACACTACCTTGATTTTGTTGTTATTGTCATTATATTTATCTTTCTTGATCAGTATCGGTCTCTTAATTATGTCTCGAATTATAATGAAGTTTTGCTGTAAAGGACATGTCCTCAAGGAAGAGAATTATTGAATTATTAAAGTCTTAGCTAATTAGTATTGAAGATTCGTGTTTTATTTCAAGTCCTAAAATAATCTTTAAGTTGCTTTTGCTTAACATAGGATCAGTATTGATCGAGTTGTGGCACTCCGTCGGTTGCGACGATGAGGGTTCTGGTTGATCCAATCAATGGGACACCCTGTTCGTGAAATTAACGTGTATGTAAGTGGCTGAGTACTCCACAGACACGTGTACCCTTAACATAGTTCTTCGAGGAGATTCAGCATGATACAGAGTGTGACAAGGCTGGCCCCTTTGAAAATACAGGTACAAGAGAAACAGGAAGAAAGAGTGAGAGAAAGTTGTGGTGAAAGAGTGAGAGAAAGTTGTGGTGAAAGAGTGCAGCAGGGTTCGTCACTACCCCCTGCTGGAGCCTTGTGGAGCTTTAGGTATTTTCACTTAATAAACACTCAGAATCGAAACCATGATCTCACGACTGTGATCCCACGACTACAAGTCCACTACCCGAACCACTGGGCCATTGTGCCTCCATGACTAATCAAGAACACCTATTATGAAAGGTATTCTGACCATTTCATTCATATTCTCTCATTTTGTTTTGCTTCAAACTGCTCCAAGCATCTTAGCATATAATTTACCCTTCTTTTTTATATATAGTTTGATGTGATTTGCAGATTTGGATGCTCTTTCCAAACTTATCAAATAGATGCATCATCATTAACTTGTGTGATAGCATATGTATGTGTGTGTGTATAAATATATATACATATGTATACACATATATATACACATATATATGTATATATATATATATACACATATATGCATATATATGTATATATATATATATATATATATATATATATATATATAATATATATATATATATAATATATATATATATATGTATATATATATAAATTAGAAAAAAACACCTTTTATCAATTCAAAATGAACAATTAAGTTACACCATCTAGAAAATTACATATAATAGAAATATTAAAATTAAAATAACAATAATATACCGATGATCAAGTAAATTGCAAAATAATAATAAAAACGTATATATACGTATATAATATATATATATATATATATAATATATATATTATATATATGAAGGCGGGTGGTGTAGACAACAAACAGATGTATTAGTATAACACTCAGGAAGTGAAAAAGTCTTTAATGTTTCGAGCCAACGCTCTTCCCCCAAAAGAAACAAGGAGAGAAAATAAAGAATAAATAAATAAAGAAGAGAAAGAAGAGAAAAATATATATATATTTATGTATATAATATTTAATATATTCTTGTATATCGACTTGTTTAACTTGCCTATCCTTACATTTACCCCTCTACATGTTCAAGTTTAAACCTCTTGAGTACTATGAAGAGTATTTTACATGGAGAATATCTATCACTCATCATTGTGTCAAAACTTTGTTCCAACCAACTTTGACAGGCTTCAGGGTGCAAGGCGAAGGGGAAAAGCTGCTGCAGGTATACCACCTGCACTGACCTGTAATTCTATACTTGCAGCATGTGTGGCCTCCTTTGCAAATAGTCGGTGGGACTTAAATGTCATATTCATCATAAGCATTATAACTGATGAAGAAAGAGTCGGTCGAAACCGATGGGTGAGTCCATCACATACACACACACACACACACACACACACACACACACACACACTCACACACACACACACTGACACACAAAGAATTAAAAAAAGCAAGACCTTGATATGTGATTATAATTCTTACTGGAGAAAATCAAAGACAACACCTGGCCTTCCAATTAAATACCTTGACCACTTGACTACAAAAGATTCCTTTTCTTCTCCACCCAATAGGTTACTAAAAAAGAAAGAACAGCATATTCAATCATGCAAGTTTGAGGAACACTAATACAAAAGCCATGCCTCCCCCTCTCTCTCAAACATTTTTCTGCAAACCACCAAAACACACCTTCTAATTTCTTTTCTCTTCTCTCTCTTCACTCTCTCTTCTTTTATCACCCCAACAACTTCCTTTCTAATTTGTTTCTCTCTTTCCCCTCCATCCCCCTCCTTCTCTCTCTTCCTCTCCCCTCTTTTTCCCTTTCTATAACATCATCAGTTTCAATTTTATATAAGAAGGCAAAGCAAACTTACTGTAAACAACTTTTTTTATAAATCCAATGACAGAAGAAAGCATTAAAAATGTAAACAAAAATATATATAATCATCCAACATTCTGACTACCTTGTTATTCTCAATACACACACACACACACATGTATATATATGTATATATATGTATATATATGTATATGTATATATGTATATGTATATATATATATATATGTAAATATGTATATATGCATATGTATATATATATATGTAAATATATATGTAAATATATATATATATATATATATATATATATATATATATATATATATATAAGAATTAAGATATAAACTCAGATTAGGCAATCATACTCTTATAAAATATAATAATACAAATCATGCGGACAATGTCCCCTTCATCCATTGTCTGCATGGTTTGTAAGATTTTTTTATTAATGTTTCTACCAGGACATGAACTCTGGAAACGGTTATAGAAAGTGGACTTCCTCGAACTGTATTATATATCTTATATAACATCTATATATTTTTTTTTAAAAAAGGCATCGAACTTTATGGATCTTTTAATTTAAACTCACACTTCCATCCATATGTATACCACATGGGTTTTATTCACATGTATTTTATGTATATTTATATATATATCTATATTTTATAAATATCTTTAAAAATATTCATATGTGTTGATATGTATTAATATATGTATATGCATTTTAAGTCGAATTTATAACTGTATGAATATGATTGCCTAATTTGAGCTTATATCTTAATTTCTGTCTTTTGTCTCGGGTTTAACCCGAGCCCTTCTTAAGCAGTTCTATATTTTTTGTAAGAAAGAACAATTATATATATATATATGTATATATATATATATATAACGGGAAGCTTTATGAAAATAAACAAAAGACGAAGGCAGGTGGAATACAAACAAACAATTGTATTAGTATGGTGCTCAGGAATATAAACAAAACAAGTCTTTTATGTTTCGAGCCTACGCTCTTCAACAGAAAGATACACAGAAAAGAAACACGGAGAGAAACACGGAGAGAAAAAAAATGCGTGCAGAGGTTGCTCTTTCTTAGGGATGTATTTCATCCAAGCGTAGACTGGTTTATCCCCATATCAATTCATTTTCCTGGACTTTGTTAATTTGTGTTAAAATTAGTGTTTATTGATGGTTCTTCTTTGACATCAGTGCTTAACACTTATGAAGTTCCACTTGTTGTTATGGACAGCTTCATCTATCTGATATAGGAGAACAACATTTTAATAATGAAACAGAAAGAAAATGGAGAGTGTGCACACAGAAAAAGATCAATATATTTATATAATAGTCAACATCATATCGCCTACGCATGTTTCAATTTCTTACCTTCATTCATACTTCACAATTACAATGGCATTATGAATTTAATAGGTAAAAATTTCTTCAGGGCAAAATTGACATAGATTCATTATATATTCAAAATATATGTTCAATATATAAATTGAAATATATTCATTATATATTCAGTATATTTCAATTTTGCCCTGAAGAGATTTTTACCATTTAAATTCATAATACAATTTTAATTTTAAAATATGAATGATGGTAAGAAATTGAAACGTGTGTAGGTGACATGATATTGACTATTATATAAATATATTGATTTTTTCTGTGTTACATACAGAATACATACACGCACACACACACACACACACACACACACACACATACACACAGAGTCTGGCGAAGGCTAGCAATCCAAAACTTTGAAGTCATTCCTTTTCTTGCAAAAGTTTAATAAATGCACTCAAGTATAAAATATTGAGTAATTCTTCAGTTAATGTTGAATTGATTGTATATATATATAACTTGACATAACGTGCACGTGCACACAAACATATATGTGCATATCTCTATGTGTGCTATTGATGTATATTTATTACGTATGTATGTATGAATTTATGCTTGTGTGTATGTATGCCATTATTCAGTTTATTTCAAGATTTTTTGCCAATGGAGAAATATCAAGTTTCTAACCTAGATTCAAGTCTCCTTCATTGGAATTTCAACATCAACAACTGGGTATTTTTGTTTGTATGTATGTATGTATGTATGTATGTATGTATGTATGTATGTATGTATGTATGTATGTATGTATGCATGTATGTATTGTCATGCATATAGTTACATATCTAGGCATGCTCATATATATTTAAATGATAAACTTCTGGAAAGTTTTACATATTTTTACAGTTACAATGATGGGTTCGTTCTGTAGTCGTCTTCGAATTAGCTTTCTCTTTTCTGGTTTTGAGAAGCCTAATTTCTCAGGACTGGTATTTAGGCAGTCTGTCACATACCTCAGGGCACCAATAATTACAGGTATAAACCTGAACTTGTAATCTGGATAGAGTAACTGCATATTTCTCAATAGTTCAGCATAGGTGTTCTCTTTTTCACTGATCTTCAGCTTTATGCTAACATCCACTGGGCAGCTAATTTCCACAACTGTACAGTTTCTATTCTCCATCCCAAATCATTATATCAGGTCTCTTGTGTTTACATTGTATTGAGGTTGTTACTGAGATATTCAACTAGTATTCCTTTTCATGTATGTATGTATGTATGTATGTATGTATGTATGTATGTATGTATGTATGTACGTATGTATGTTTTTATGTATGTATGTATCTACCTATCACTCTCTCTATATATGCCAGCACCGCCTCGACTGGCTTCCGTGCCGGTGGCACATAAAATACACCAATCCGACCATGGCCGTTGCCAGCCTCGCCTGGCACCTGTGCAGGTGGCACGTAAAAAGCACCCACTACACTCACGGAGTGGTTGGCGTTAGGAAGGGCATCCAGCTGTAGAAACATTGCCAGATTAGACTGGAGCCTGGTGCAGCCTTCTGGCTTCCCAGAACCCCGGTCGAACCGTCCAACCCATGCTAGCATGGAGAACGGACGTTAAACGATGATGATGATGTATATATACATCGGTTTGTGTAGTAGTAGTAGCTACATAGTATCTTGGGTAATATCTTACACACACGCATGCACACACACACACACACACATTGCAAAGAGGTCAATGACTCTATTGTGCAAAGTACCATCAGATGAAAGAATGAGTGTATATCAGCAGACCACCATGCTAGGATATGTCAGTAGCAAGCTCCGGGATAACAGTAACATTGATCATCAAAGCAGTTTCTTATGGACCAACAACCAGATTACTACCTCTCACTCAGAAGAGTATGTGTTTGCAATCTCGGAACAAGAAATATTCAACCAAATACCTAATGAACAAAATGAACAAAGGTGCAGGAAAAGCAGTAAAATGTGATAACTGATGCAGACTTTAGGAGCTAACACCCATTATTTTACCCACATCATAAGCAGTTGTCTGAAAATATCATCAGAGTATTATCTACTGATGAGGCATGATGTTGTAGATAGGTCACTGTATAACTAGATCCATCAAAAGGATAGCCTCAAGGACAAAGAAATAGGAACCCACTGTGTGGTAGAAACCATAGCCACTCAAAACGGAAAAGGAGTACTGGTGGAATGTCCCAGCGAAGACCTCAATAAAATGTAAGCACAAGAGAACTGATATAATAATTTCGGATGGAGAAGAGAAACTGTGTACAGTTGTGGAAATTA
>NC_042997.1:201329244-201351744 GCF_006345805.1 Octopus sinensis | reverse complement strand
GAGAGAACAGTAGAAAAAATGTTTTTTACTCAAATTCCACTCCTAACAGTACTTTGCTGTTTAGAAAACAAACTTTTTTGAGACGAGTTCGGCATCAAACAATATTTTACTGTTCCAAAAATTTGTTTTCGATACGATTTTCATCTCTTAACAATTTTACAGTTCAAAAAACTGTTTTCAACACTTGTTGCATCCCACACAACTTTTCTAAAATCTACTTCGACACACGTATTACATTCCCAGTATTTCTTTACTCTTCTACAAACTGTATTTTCGAAACACATCTTACACCTCTGACAATACTTAACTTCATATAAACCCTTTATGACATGCCTTGTCCTCTCAACAATACAATTCTAAAAACGTTTTTGACATAAAATAAGTAGCAGTTAGTTATCGCAATTTATTTACTTGATAGATAGCACACCTTAAAATTTGTAGCATTGTACCTATGTAAGAAATCATTATTTTTCCGACCAATATCCACCACATGGAAATACTAAAAAAATTGAAAATAGCTCCTGATTATTTAGGAATATTGCCCTCTATTCTTTACTATTCCAAAATCTAGGTTTGACAAACAGTTGTGCTTTAACAATACTTTATTGTTTTTAAAATATACTTCCACATACTTTTCTCCCCTGAAAGCACTTTATTATTATGCAAACAGGTTTTTGGCACATGTTACATTCCTAACAATGCTTTGTTGTTTCAAAACCTGTTCTTTAACACACACTCTGCATTTACATCAATATTTTTACTTTTCAAAAAATATGTTGGTAAATGAATTACACCCATATCAAATACTTTATTATTTGAAAAAATCGTTGTCCGAATAACGATTCTGAAATTTACACATGCTTACATTTTTTTATACATTTTGTTTGAAAAAATTTCCCGATTAGATACCCTTGGCAATCAGAATGGTTTATATTCATCTTTCACTCAGTTTGGAAAGTTAAAAATGATTTTCTTACAGCAGCCGTAGATCATGAATAAATAAAGAAGTTAGATTTAATGTTGAAAATTAATATTAGTACAATTACTTTTATAATGTAATTTTAAAACTGTTCTGTAAAATGCGTCATTTTTAATATGACTAAAATTACATTAATATCTTATTATACAACATCTGGAATAATTTCCCAAAGTAATAAAGCGCAATAAATCTCTAGCTTATAGCAGTTGTAGACCCATAATCGTTAATAACGAATATTTTAAAGCCAAAAGTAAAGAATTCTCATAATGCATATACATACTTTCTATTTGTGAATTGACCACAGCAACAGACTATTGATATGAAACACTTGTGCAGACAATATAAGTGTAATTTCTAAAGCAGTGAACTAGCAGAAATGTTAGCATGCCGGGCGAAATGCTTAGCAGTATTTCGTCTGTCGTTACGTTCTGAGTTCAAATTCAACTTTGCGTTTCGATAAATTAAGTACCAGTTGTATACTGAGGTCGATCTAATCGACTGGCCCCCTCCCCAAAAATTTCAGGCCATGTGCCAAGTGTAGAAAAGATCTAGAATAATCTCCTAAAGTAATACATAAATTAAAAAAATAAATGTTCCTTCTTGAGCCGTGCCAGGCTCATTAGGGCCGGTTTCCCAGTTTCAGTGGTGTAGAAATTCCCCACCTGGATGGGACGCCAGTCCGTAGCAGGATTACTCATTTTTGCCAGCTGAGTGGACTGGAGCAACAGAAATGAAGTGTTTTGCTCAAGAACACAATGCATCGCCCAGTCCAAGAATTGAAACCACAACCTTACGATCATGAATTCAACACCCTAACCACTAATCCACGCATCTCCACTCCTAAAGTAATAAAGTGCAATAAATCTCTAGCTTATAGCAGTTGTAGACCCATAATCGTTAATAAAGAATATTTTAAAGCCAAAAGTATAAAGAATTCTCATAATATATATACATACTTTCTATTTGCAAATTGACCACAGCAACAGACTATTGATATGAAACACTTGTACAGACAATATAAGTGTAATTTAGTTCTATATTTAAGAGATGAGGAATTATATACATTATTTACATTTAACGGATATTTGTCCTCATCTTTCTTGTTAACACAACATTTCGGCTGATATACCCTCCAGCCTTCATCAAGTGTCTTGGGGAAATTTTGAACCTGGGTTTTCATTCCTAAGGTATTTTTCAATGTTATTATTATTATTATTCTGGTGACTGCCATGGAATTAAACTTGTAATCTTGGGGTTAGTAGCCTGTGCTCTTAACCCCCAACAGGAAATTTTGCATTAAACTTAGGATGTCTGCTATAGAGACACTGAGAATGCTTTGGAAAGCTTAAGGTGATGATGCAAGGAATCATACGCAATGTTTCAACAGGCATGGGCATTTCAAAAGCAGAAGAACATCCCTGGAAAATGGGAGGGATCTGGAAGACTTGCTACAAGCATCATCCCTAGAAATGTGAAGGAAATTTATCAGCTTGAAGACCTTCGGAGGAGAATCATCAACGTTTTGAAGCATTTGAGGGAGAACAAAGGGATCGGATTTGTGGAGTGTGAAGAACTGGATTCTTCACAATGACAGCGCACCTTGTCATCGAGATCTCCTCACAAACTCACCAAAATAAAAGCCATACCATCTTTAACCCTTTAGCATTCAGATTACTCTGTCAAATGCAAAGCCTGTTTAATTACATTGTTTTAAATTAATTGTACAGCATCTTGTAACTCTGAGATTTTGATGATGTCCCTGTTTATTTTTGGAATGACTTTGTAGGGTAGGTGTGAGAGGTCAGAGCTGGCTGGTTTGAGCATATAACAGGAAGACAATTTTGGCCTGGTATGGCCAGTTTAAACACTAAAGAGTTAATAGACATCAATCTGTTCTAAGAGTTACACATAGCAGAGAATATATTGAAGCAGATGATCTGGTTGCTACATAGAACAACCTCAGAGACTACATCAAATATTTCTTGTTACTCTCTGTCAGGACTTCCATCAGTCAAAGATGGGTGGAATATAAAAAAAAAATGAATAGAATTTTTAAACCATGTTTTTTAAAGGAAATTCTTTTATGCATATCAAAATATCTTACTGTGTATTACTATTTACACTCACCAAAAACAACATGGAATCGCTTCTGCACCCACCTTATTCACCAGATCTAGCATATGTGAACTTCCATCTCTTCCCTAAGAGGAAAATGCGACTCTAAGATCACCATCGGGATCAAGAGCAAATTGCAGAAGGTCTTCGACTCACTAATGGAAAATGACTTCCCAAAAGCGGCAGGAACCTTGAGACTGGTGTATTGCTGCACAAGGTGACTATTTCAAAGGAAATGATGTTAAAACTTAGGTAAATAAGTTACTTTTATATTAAATATTATTCATCTGGGTATCTTTTTGATATCTCTTCTCATTAGTTTTGTATATGTTAACTGACTGGCTTCTGTACCAGTGGCATGTAAAAGCACCAGCCGATCATGGCCGCTGCCAGCCTCCTCTGGCACCTGTGCTGGTGGCACATAAAAAGCGCCCACTAAACTCACGGAGTGGTTGGCATTAGGAAGGGCATCCAGCTGTAGAAACACTGCCAGATCAGACTGGAGCCTGGTGCAGCCTCCTGGCTTCCCAGACCCCGGTCGAACCGTCCAACCCATGCTAGCATGGAAAACAGACGTTAAACGGTGATGATGATGATAATGAATTATTTCTTGATTGTACTTTTCTGTTTTACCTTAGTAACCCTGTCGAGTGGAATAAACATATTTCTTTATTGTATAAGAACAGTCAAAATCAAAATGAAAATCAAACCAAATCAAATCAGATATCAGAAAGCAGAACCAAAATTGAGGTCGATCAACATCAGTGGAAATTGCAGCTGTGGTTAAGCAAACCATCCGATTGTGGCCGTTGCTGGCGCTGCCCTGTCTGGCCCCCGTACCGGTGGCACGTAAAAGCACCATCCATTCGTGGCCATTTGCCAGCTCCGTCTGGCACCTGTAAAAAGCACCCACTACACTCACGGAGTGGTTGGCATTAGGAAGGGCATCCAGCTGTAGAAACACTGCCAGATCAGACTGGGCCTGATGCAGCCTTCTGGCTTCACAGACCCCGGTTGAACCGTCCAACCCATGCTAGCATGGAAAGCGGATGTTAAACGATGATGATGATGATGAAAGTAATTTGTGTATATGTATGTAAGAGTGTATGAGTGTGATTTCTACAATGTATTGTGAAAGGGAATACAGGAAAATTAACGGTGGTCAACAGCAACAAAAAATAATGCAAAGACATTCAAACGATGGAATAAATTATGAAATATATGTGTGTGTGTGTGTGTGTGTTCATGTGCATGTGCGTGCATATGAATACATTCATGTGTGTATATGTGTATATATGTATTGGAAGGTTTGGAGATGATGTACAGGTATTATATATTAGAAGAAATGAGGTACTCAGAAGATCGGATGGTTTATATTTACAGATATTTATTTGTATATTACATTTTTTATATATATATATCATATCACTTAGATCATTAGCGCTTTCTCCCATTCTAGTGGAGTTTTCAAATCAAACTAAGATATATGTGTATATATGTATATATATATATGTATATATATACGAATATATATATTTATATAATTGATAAAAACACGAATGGTTTACACCTGGTGGCTTATATTCCATCTTCCAGCTTTCATTTGCCATATGTATTTATATATATATATATATATATATATATATATATATATATATATATATATATATGTGTGTTGTCTATGTATATGTGTTGTGTATTTATGGATTCACACACACACACACACGCACGCACATATATAAACATGTATATCTATATATGTATGCAGGAGTGGCTGTGTGATAAGTAGCTTACTTACCAACCACATGGTTCTGGGTTCAGTCCTACTGAGTGATAATTTGGGCAAGTGTCTTCTACTATAGCCTCGGGTTGGCTAAAGCCTTGTGAATGGGTTTGGTAGATGGAAACTGAAAGAAGCCTGTCATATATATGTGTGTGTGTGTGTGTCACCAACATCGCCTGACAATCGATGCTAGTGTGTTTACATCCCTGTCACTTAGCGGTTCGGCAAGAGAGACTGATAGAATAAGTACTAGGCTTACAAAGATTAAGTCCTGGGGTTGATTTGCTCGACTAAAGGTGGTGCTCCAGCATGGCCGCAGTCAAATGACTGAAACAAATGAAAGAATAAACAAATAAAAGAATTCTGTCTTTCATTTATCATATATATTTATATATATGCGTTGTGTATTTATGGATTCACACACACACACACACGCACGCACATATATAAACATGTATATCTATATATGTATGCAGGAGTGGCTGTGTGATAAGTAGCTTACTTACCAACCACATGGTTCTGGGTTCAGTCCTACTGAGTGATAATTTGGGCAAGTGTCTTCTACTATAGCCTCGGGTTGGCTAAAGCCTTGTGAATGGTTTGGTAGATGGAAACTGAAAGAAGCCTGTCATATATATGTGTGTGTGTGTGTGTCACCAACATCGCCTGACAATCGATGCTAGTGTGTTTACATCCCTGTCACTTAGCGGTTCGGCAAGAGAGACTGATAGAATAAGTACTAGGCTTACAAAGATTAAGTCCTGGGGTTGATTTGCTCGACTAAAGGTGGTGCTCCAGCATGGCCGCAGTCAAATGACTGAAACAAATGAAAGAATAAACAAATAAAAGAATTCTGTCTTTCATTTATCATATATATTTATATATATGCGTTGTGTATTTATGGATCCACACACACACACACACACACATATACAAACATGTATATCTATATATGTATGTATAATATACACTGCTGTTGCTTATCTTTGCCCTCTCCTGCCCAAGCATTTATATATTACAATATAATTTATTAGATTAGAAATTACCTATTTTCTACTAATGTTCATGCCTGTTTTACATGAATAAATTTATACAAATGAAAAACTGTATAAAATATAGCTTAAATAAGAAAACAGACATGACAGTCGTTGCTTTACCAAACTATGTTTAAGCCTAATTATTGCCATAAATAACCTGTTAAGGTATTTCATTAAGAATTGATCAATCCAGTCCAATTCCCATTTGCAATGTCCATTTTTCTATTTGAGCCAATTTGTTTATACAAATAGCAGATATGTACAGAAACTGCTCTAATGTCCAAATATAGTCTACTGAGACTAATCATAGGGAATTTGCAGTGACATTTAGCAATTTTATAATTTGCCAAATTGGATCTTTTCATTTTTCGTATGGCATGATTATATTAATTTCCATCAGAAGTAATATTTTGGCAATTTCCTTCATATTCTATAAGGCATAATGCAATAAAATATTCTATCTTATCTCACTGGAATCTCTCATGTGATTGAATAGCGTTTTCCTGGAGTATCTTTCTCACCAATTTAGTACCAATTCTAAACAAAAACAAAAAAGAGCAGATCAGATATTTACAGTTGTCCTATGATCCGGAATAATTGCTTCTCTCTAACAAATTATTCATAAAACAAAATAATGGTTCAGAAGTTTCTGTCTAAATGGTAAGAGTGAATAAAAAGTAAAAAGTAAAAACAAAATAATAATAAATAAAATCAACAAAACAACACAAAACAAAAGCAACTCTGATAGTAATATTATATGGAAGATATTCATTGGTAATCCATATTACAGATCACATGGTTTCATCACTTAAACATTCCTTTTTGAAGTAGTTATCATATCAAACATTCCTGTAGATGAAAATTTTATATTTTGATACTTTTTGTATAATACTTATATTTAAAATGCACAGATTTTCATTCAATATTTTTGTAATAGTTTTAATGTTTTTGATTTTATTTCCTCCAAGGATTGCTGAGCTGGAAGATGATGTTAGTGCTACATGAAAATATGATACACTGACTGTTATACAAGCTCAAAGCCTTGATATTTGATATTTGGTATTTGATTTCATATTTCTATATAAAATTAATCTAAAATAGGCTGAAGACTCTTTGGTGGAAAACACAGTTGTCTTTTCTTTTTTATGTAACTCTTTTGAAACTGAAGATAAATGTTGGATGTTTCTATTGATAACAAACCAACTAAACATAGTTATAACTGATCACAACAAAAGAGTTGAATTCATAACTTTTGGGAGTTTATAAGAGAAGGAACCTTTGGACTGAAATCGTTTTGAGAAGAAGAATCTTTTATATATATTATCACATGATCACATGACCGACCAGGCTATCAGATGTTGCTACACATCGCTGGTCACAATGCGCTTCGCATTGTTTTAGTCTTCAAATGATGCCACCCTGCTGGCTAAACGAGCAGGCCAACAGAAGAAAGAGTGAGAGAAAGTTGTGGCGAAAGAATACAGCAGGGATCGCCACCACCCCCTGCTGGAGATCGTGGAGCTTTAGATGTCTTCGCTCAATAAACACTCACAACGCCCGGCCTGGGAATCAAAACCACGATCCTACGACCGCAAGTCCGCTGCCCTAACCACTGGGCCATTGCGCCTCCACATATATATTATATATATGTATATATATATATATATAACGGGAAGCTTTATGAAAATAGACAAAAGATGAAGGCAGGTTTATGGAAATAAACAAAAGACGAAGTACCAGTTACCATAAGAATGCAAGACAGAAAACTTTTGCAAGTGTTTTCCACCTTATACTTGGGTCACCCAAAGCCTCATGAGTGAATTTGGTTGACAGTAGCTGGAAGAAGTCTGTCATCCCTCTCTTTCTTTCTCTCTATTTATCAATCAATCAGTCAGCGGCAAACACTGACACAAACAAACCCCTCTAAACACACACACACACACACATGTATATATGATAGGTTTTCACACAATCCCTATCTACCAATTCCACTCAGAAGACATTGATCAGCCCAGGGTTATTGAAGAAGACATTCAAACAAAGTACCACACATTGGAATTGAACCTGAAACCACATGATTGCAAGACAAGATTCTTAACCACACAGCCATGCCTATACCTATTTCTTTACTACCCACAAGGGGCTAAACATACAGGGGACAGACAAACGGATTAAGTCGATTATATCGACCCCAGTGCGTAACTGGTACTTAGTTTATCGACCCCGAAAGGATGAAAGGCAAAGTCGACCTCGGTGGAATTTGAACTCAAAACGTAACAGCAGACGAAATACAGCTATGCATTTCGCCCGGCGTGCTAACATTTCTGCCAGCTCGCCACCTTGATTAGCAATTATAATAAAAGCCATACCTGTTTCTTTACTGCCCACAAGGGGCTAAACACAGAGGGGACAAACAAGGACAGACAAATGGATTAAGTCGATTACATCGACCCTAGTGCATAACTGGTACTTAGTTTATCGACCCCGAAAGGATGAAAGGCAAAGTCGACCTCGGTGGAATTTGAACTCAGAATGTAACAGCAGACGAAATACAACTAAGCATTTCGCTCGGCGTGCTAACATTTCTGCCAGCTCGCCACCTTCTACACAGCCATACCTATACCTTTGAAGAATATAGTCAGACCAATCATTCTATTCACTTTCTGATTGGTTCTTTATTTTAGTTCTGACACCAGTTCTGTAAAATGTGGTAAATATTATTGGTGGAATAAACACTGGAGAATGTTTCATTGAAGGTGACAATAGTTTTTGAAAAGAAGAAACTTTAAGATCAATGGCAGAATTGTGAAAATAATAAAAGTAGGATTGGATATTTAGGGTGCAAAATAATTTCTGTGTTTCTTGTCTGGGTGTGAAGAATTTAGCTGTGCAAGATTGTAAATGTCTTAGGAAAACCACATTTTGAATTGATGAAGAGTAAACTTCACAGTTATTGGAAAAGTTACAGATATTTTGAAAATTTCTGAAAGTTAATAATGTCTCCATACTTCTTTCTAATGGTTGGCCATAACTGTTAATGGTCAAATATATTAAAAGAATTTCTCACAGAAATGATTGAAATGGAGCAAAGTCTTTGTTTTGAAGTAAAGTTCCTGTCGGCTCCTTTTATTTACTGTCTGTAATTTAAGATACCTTTGTCCCTTCCAAAGAGACCCTAACCAACGACAAACATTTATTGACAAATACACGTATATCAAATAGCATACAATTCTTCATTTATTAAAACTACCTCAGCCTCCTTTGGATGTAGCATGATTTCAAAATCATAATTAAAACTAGTTCAGTTCATCATCATCATCATCATCGTCGTCATTGTTTAATGTTTGCTTTCCATGCTGGCATGAGTTGGACGGGTTGACTGAGGACTGGTGAGCCAGAGGCTGCATCAGGCTCAATCTGGTCTGGAAAAGTTTCCACAGCTGGATGCCCTTCCTAATGTCAACCACTCAGGGAGTGTAGTGGGTGCTTATACGTAACACTGGCATGAGGGCCAGTCAGGTGGTTCTGGCAACAACCATGCTCAAAAGGTGTTTTTTACATGCTACCTGCATGAGAGCCAGTCCGGTGGCACTAGCAATGACCATGCTTGAATGTTGTTTTTCCCATGCCACCAGCACATGTGCTGGTAAGGCGACACTGGCAATGATCACGCTTGAATGGTGTTTTTCACATGTCACCAGCACAGGAGCCAATCCGTGGCCCTGGTAACTATCGCTTGAATGGTGCTTTTCACATTCCACTGGTACAGGAGCCAATCTGTGGCCCTGGCAACGATCATGCTTGAATGGTGCTTTTCACATGCCATTGGCATGGGAGCCAATCCGTGGCCCTGGCAACGATCATGCTCGGATGTGCTTTTAACGTTCCACTGGCACGAGTGCCGGTCAGGCAGTATTGTCACCGACCACGTCAGTGATTTTGATTTGTGAAAAGGCAAAATAGTCAAAAATTTATCCTTGACATACCATCAAGGAAAACGACAGGCTTATTATCTGGAGATAAAAGAACACTCAGACATGTGCTTCTGACCAACAATTGTCCTAACTTTTCTCCAGTTTTAGATTTATTTATATATGGTGGCTTTTATTGCTTTATTCTTTCTCTAGTTTAACCTACATCAATGCTTCTCAATATTTAATTGATTATTTCATAGATGTATGTACAGAGGGTGTGACCCCTGATAACATGCCAAAAATATTGTAGTTTTCATCGAATGCCCATCACCTTCAGCTATTGTCCCAGTTCCATCATCTCCGCTCCAACAGAATTTTTAGTTCTACAGACCATCCAATTAATTCCCGGCAATATAAAAGACAGAAAACTGTATTTTATCAAATAAATATTTAAGCAGAAATGAGTGCATATGATATCAATAATCACTGCCACCCTTGGATTCACTTACAGTGTTTGCTCTTTTACTCTTTTTCTTGTTTCAGCCATTTGACTGTAGCCATGCTGGAGCACTGCTTTAGTCGAGCAAATTGACCCCAGGACTTATTCTTTGTTAGCCTAGTGCTTATTCTATCGGTCTCTTTTGCAGAACCGTAAAGTTATGGGGACATAAACACACCAGCATTGGTTGTCAAATGATATTGGGGGGACAAACACAGACACACAAACATACACACACACTTATATATATATATACATATATACGACGGGCTTCTTTCAGTTTTCGTCTACCAAATCCACTCAGAAGGCTTTGGTTGGCCTGAGGCTACTGTAGAAGACACTTGCCTAAGGTGCTATGCAGTGAGACTGAACCTGGAACCATGTGGTTGGTGAGCAAGCTGCTTACCACAACTAATATATATAACTTTTTAATATAATTTAATTCTAATTCCCTTCTTTGGATGTGGTTGATGGAAACTGAAGGAAGCCCATCATGTATATATATATATATGAATATATATATCATCATCATCAGCAGCATCATCGTTTAACATCCACTTTCCATGCTAGCATAGGTTGGACGATTTGACTGAGGACTGGCGAACCAGATGGCTACACCAGGTTCCAATCTGATCTGGCAGAGTTTCTACAGCTGGATGCCCTTCCTAACACCAACCACTCCGAGAGTGTAGTGGGTGCCTTTATCTGCCACCGACATGAGGGACAGATGATTATATAATATATATATATATATATAATATATATATATATATATATATATTTATATATGTATGTATGTATATGTATGTATATGCTTGTCCCCCTAACATTGCTTGACAACCGATGCTGGTGTGTTTATGACCTAATAACTTAACGGTTTGGCAAAAGAGACTGATAGTATAAGTCCTAGTCTTACAAAGAATAAGTCCTGGGATTGATTTGCTCGACTAAAGGTGGTGCTCCAGCATGGCCACAATCAAATAACTGAAACAAACAAAAGAATAAAAGAATATAAAATTATATATATATACAGTAAATGTGTTTTTATCATCATCATCATCAGTATTTATATCTATCTCTCGCTCTATCTATCTATCTATCTTGAATGTTGATTTTCCCATGCCACCAGCACATGTGCTGGTAAGGCGACACTGGCAATGATCACGCTTGAATGGCACTTTTTACATGTCACCAGCACACGAGCCAATCCAATATCTATCTATCTATCTATCTATCTATCTATCTATCTATCTATCTATCTATCTATCTATCTATCTATATATATATATATATATATATATACATAATAATAAATATTAGGGAATAAATCCAAATTTACAGGGAAAAAATCAGATTATGATTAAATCGATTTTATAGTAAAATATTATAAATATTATTCGAGACAAAACCACTATTTTGCAAAACAAACAAGGAAAGACTTAATTATACATAAAATTTTAATAAATATTCAAAAAAACCGCCACTACAATCGTTTCTTGTCTTGATCGACAATCTTCAGGTGGACTTCCAATCTAAAAATCAATATTTTAAAATATAAAAATAATAATTTTAAAATAATTAAAGTATGAATGAAAAAATATAAGTATATAATCCATATATAACCTATCTATAATCCATATATAAACAATATATAAACAATATATAAACTAAAAAACCTATCAACAATTAAATATAAAATATAAAATATAAAATATAAAATATAAAATATAAAATATAAAACAAAACAAAAAAAAAATAATAATATAATAATAAACTATATATACACCCATACGCATATACCTAATTATATATAACCATATCTAACTACATACACTAAATCACACACCTATATATATATCCCTATACATACACATAAAAATGTCTAGGCAACTATAAATAAATAAAATAGCTAAATACTTCAACACAATACTTATTCATACTCCCACACACACACACATACAACCCACATTCACGCTCTAGAAAACGGACATCACTCAAAACTATGAACGGAGAAATGGAATAAATGGAATTAAAAATTATATACACTTTGTAAAACAAACACTACTTAAAAATTATGAATGAAACAATGCAATAAAACAACAGACATCGCAAATATACACAATTACTACAAATTCCTTATCAAACTACCATGATAAAAAATTCATAAAAAATATAATGATAAAATCTCCCTTTACTAAACTCTATAACAAACCTATATAGCAATCCCCCTAACCTAAACATTCACACACAAATACACACACGTAAACCACACACCCACGACATATACAAATACCCACACCACTTACACATACCAATACATACATATAAAACTCACATATACTCCAAAACCCACTAAACCCCACACAGACAAATAAACACAAAATTATGAATGGATTCATTTATAAAACTACCATGATAATCTAAAACTCACAAAACAGAAATGATTAAAACCTCCCTTTACTAAACACTAAAACATACTTATATAGCAATTCATTTAACCTATACAATCACACACAAACACCTCGTAAACCACCACACCCATAACAAATACAAACTCCCACCCCACTCACACACACCCACAAGTACATATAAGCCTCAACATATACACCAAACAAAATTACTTTACCAAGGAACTTAACATATATATAAAAAGTATAACCGCTCTGGAAACTAACTATATATATATAGACACATATATATACACACATATATATCAAAATAAGCAACTGGGGTGATTATATGGATAATACCATACCAAATTCTGGTGCCTTTAACTTAAGTACCATATTCATCTGAATCTAAATTTTGCTGAACTTATATATATATATATATATATATAATTTCAACAATTGAGGGTAAAATTAATTAATTATTAATCAATTTCACCAAGTTTTCACTATGCAAAGGGACCATTTAAGGCGAATTCAAATTATTACATTATATAAAAGGCTTAGTAAAATAAATTACTTTGCCGCATACTGAACTCATTAGAAATAGTAGCTAAAAAAACTTTTTTAAAAACTATTTCTAATACTAAAAAGAAAACCTCTCTCATATAGTGTTTGCTCAATTCAACTCACGAAAGTATGGGGGTAAAGACATTAAAAAAATCAAATGCAAAGGTTATTTGAGAACGTACGTTTCAAGATTAGTCAACTCGACATTTCTATCATCAGCTCAGAACTCCTTGGTTTGGATTTGAAAACACTGAAAGTGGGAGCATACCATTTCGGCTTCTTATCGCTTCTGAAGATCTGCTCGAAACTAACAGTGCCAGCAAACTCAAATATGCAAGCGAAGAATTTCTGCTCTCCCCTTTCAAATCCAAACCAAGGAGTTCTGAGCTGATGATAGAAATGTTGAGTTGACTAATCTTGAAACGTACGTTCTCAAATAACCTTTGCATTTGATTTTTTAATGTCTTTACCCCCATACTTTCGTGAGTTGAATGAGCAAACACTATATGAGAGAGGTTTTCTTTAAGTATTAGAAATAGTTTTTAAAAAAGTTTTTTTAGCTACTATTTCTAATGAGTTCAGTATGCGGCAAAGTATTTATTTACTAAGCCCTTTTATATAATGTAATAATTTGAATTCGCCTTAAATGGTCCCTTTGCATACTGAATACTTGGTGAAATTGATTAATAATTAATTAATTTTACCCTCAATTGTTGAAATTATAATTCATCTCTCTCTATTTAATGCCTCGGATTTACCGAAAAAAAGCATAGTGTTTGCTGATTTTAACCACGCTGGTGGAAAGGGGAGAGCAGAAATTCTTCGCTTGCATATTTGAGTTTGCTGGCACTGTTAGTTTCGAGCAGATCTTCAGAAGCGATAAGAAGCCGAAAGGGTATGCTCCCACTTTCAGTGTTTTCAAATCCAACCAAGGAGTTCTGAGCTGATGATAGAAATGTCGAGTTGACTAATCTTGAAACGTATGTTCTCAAATAACCTTTGCATTTGATTTTTTAATGTCTTTACCCCCATACTTTCGTGAGTTGATTGAGCAAACACTATATGAGAGAGGTTTTCTTTAAGTATTAGAAATAGTTTTTAAAAAAGTTTTTTTAGCTACTATTTCTAATGAGTTCAGTATGCGGCAAAGTAATTTATTTTACTAAGCCCTTTTATATAATGTATATATATATATATATATATATATATGTATATATATATATATATATTATATGTATGCCATATATGTATGCATATATGTATGCATATATGTATGTATGTATGTATGCATGTATGTATGTATGTATGTATGTATGTATGTATGTATGTATGTATGTATGTATGTATGTATGTCATGCTTGAGTGCAGTGGAACTGCATCAGAGACTACAATGTAATCATGCTTTAGAGATTTTGACACCTCCTGAAATAAATTTAAATCCGAAGTGAATTTAAGAGCATTTTGTGTTATCAAACAGCTCCTCCATGTTAATTTATGTCCCGAATACCAGCTTTACTACTTACAAAGTTATTTTATTATTAAATTCTTCATAATTTTCCAAATTAATTGAAACCTAGTCAGTGTATTCCGACAGAAACACGGCAGGGTTTTTGTTAAGGCCGACATGGCTGACTGCCTGCGTTAAACAAGTCATGTCAGAACTGAATATCTCCGACATAATTATATATTTTTTTTCTGATGTTTCATACCGCAATATCTGAATGATTGATCAGTTGATTGATATGCTGGTGGAAATTGATTGATATATTGATCAATATAGTGGTTAATATATATTGATTTGAATTTTATGAAATGGAAACATTTTATTAATTTTTATTTAATTAGAGAGAGCAGACGACTCGGACATTGAAAGCAAGACAGCATATTCATATTTTGTGCAGTAAATATCAACTGTTTACACCATATTTCCTTAACAAATGTATGAAATAGCAATATTCAATGGCTGCATAAAATACAGAAAGACAGAATTGCTACTATAATATGGGAAATATTCCAGGGAAAAAAAAAACGTCTATGACTTCACTTCTCTACAAATCGATATTTAAAAAAAAATCAATTGGATAAGGAACCACAAGGAACCACGAGTATAAACCTTTTTTTTGGTAATCTGTCGCATTAATTACATTCTTGGCACTTTTGGAAAATTTATTCATTTCTATCATGGAGCTATAGAGACTTTGAGTAAAAATGCTCCAGGGCAGTATATGATGGAAATGCACAAAGCAGTGGAGTGAAAAATATTACACCGAAGAAGAAGGAAAATAATAATAATAATGATAATAATAATAATATAATAATAACAATAATGATAATAATAATAATAATAATATTAATAATAAAAATAATAATAATAATGAGAAGAAGAAGAAGAAGAAGAAGAAGAAGAAGAAGAAGAAGAAGAAGAAGAAGGGAAGGAGAAGAAGAAGAAGGAGAAGAAGGGAAGGAGAAGAAGAAGGAGAAGAAGAAGAAGGGGAAGAAGAAGAAGGGAAGGAGAAGAAGAAAAAGAAGAAGAAGATGGAGAAGAAGAAGAAGAAGAAGAAGAAGAAGAAGAAGAAGAAGAAGAAGAAGAAGAAGAAGAAAGAAAGAAAGAAAGAAATGAGTATAGATAAAATAAAAATAGAATAATAAAATATATGTTCCAAAACATTGATGAGAGAATAAACTTGAATATTGGAAGAAATGAAAAAAAGTTGGCTTTTTAACCAAAGGATATTTTTTATTATTCTTGAGCTGCAGCACTTTTGTTGTTGTTGTTGTTGTTGTTGTTCTTCTCTTCTTCTTCTTCTTCTTCTTCTTCTTCTTCTTCTTCTTCTTCTTATTATTATTATTATTATTCTTGTTCTTGTTCATGTTCTTCTTGTTCTTCTTCTACTAAAATCTGTAACTGGTTACTTGATCACCACCACTCCCCGCCACAAGCAGAATATTCTCTATGATTGGACAATTGTAAATAGTAATACACAGTAAAATATTTTGATATGCATAAAAGAATTTCCTTTAAAAAACATGGTTTAAAAATTCTATTCATTTTCTTTTTATATTCCACCCACCTTTGACTGATGGAAGTCCTGATAGAGAGTAACAAGAAATATTTGATGTAGTCTCTGAGGTTGTTCTATGTAGTAACCAGATCATCTGCTTCGATATATTCTCTGTAAGTCTTAGAACAGATTGGTGTCTATTAAAGATAGTATGGCTTTTATTATAATTGTTAATCAAGGCGGTGAGCTGGCAGAATCATTAGCATGCCGGGCGAAATGCGTAGCCGTATTTCGTCTCCCGTTACGTTCTGAGTTCAAATTCCACCGAGGTCGACTTTGCCTTTCATCCTTTTGGGGTCGATAAATTAAGTACCAGTTACGTACTGGTGTCGATGTAATCGACTTAATCTGTTTGTCTGTCCTTGTTTGTCCCCTCTATGTTTAGCCCCTTCGAGCATGATTGTTACCGTGTCACCTTACTAGCACTTGTGATGGTGGCACGTGAAATATTTGAGTGAGGTCGTCGCCAGTGCCGCTGGACTGGCACCTGTGCAGGTGGCACATAAAAAGCACCATTTGGGCATGGCTGTTACCAGTACCACCAAACTAGTCCTCGTGCTGGTGGCACGTAAAAGTACCCACTACACTCTCGGAGTGGTTGGCATTAGGAAGGGCATCCAGCTGTAGAAACTCTGCCAAATCAGATCGGAACCTGGTACAGCAATCTTGTTCGCCAGATTTCAGTCAAATCGTCCAACCCATGCTAGCATGGAAAGTAGATGTTAAACGATGATGATAATGATGATGATGATGGGTAATAAAGAAACATATAATTGCTAATCAAATATGTCATTTAAACTGGGTTTGTTTTTTTAACTATGCCTTGGGTTAATAAGAATTATCCAGGTCTACCTAGAAATAACAGTTTCTGTGTCATTAGTGATTCAGATGACATTCTTATCTCACAACTGCTATTAGTATTTCTGTGAATACTTTGTGAAACATCTCAGTAAAATGATTCGATTATTCTATATTTCAATGTAAACTGAATACAAATGCTGTAGGAAGAGTTCTGTGTCGACTCTCAACTGTTTAACAGTATTTTTACTCATAGCAATTCAATTATGAATTTATGAATATCTTTCGATGTGGGAATTGTAAAGATGATTGGGGATTTGGGTTTCCAAATTAACATTGTAAAGAAATAATCAAATATTTCCTTCCTAGGTGTTGCTCTCATACATCAAACAAATCTATCTTCTCTATTACAGCTACAACTAATTCTAAAGGTCATTGAGTAACCCCAAACCTGGTAATTCAACCTGCTAGATAAAGCAGACTAACCTTCCTCAAAATCATTTCTTACTCTCTTTAATAAGAAAAGAAAGGACATCTCTAATAATGTAAGTCTGACATAAGCTATCTTGAAAAGATCAAATGGTTATAAATAGAATCCATTATTCACATTATTTACATTATTTACATTTGATGGATATTTGTCCTCATCTTGTTTTGGCTGATACGCCCTCCAGCCTTCATCAGGTGTCTTGGGGAAATTTCAAACCTGCATTCTCATTCCTCAGGTATTTTTCGATGTTATTATCAGTGGTTAATACATACTGATTTGAATTTTATGAAAGGGAAACATTTTATTAACTTTTATTTAATTAGAGAGAGCAGACTACTTGAACATAGAAAGCAAGACAGCATAACCACTATGCAATATGCCCATGGGCATATGGCGTAGTGGTTAAGAGGGCAGGCTGCTAACTCTAAGATTCCAAGTTCGATTCCAGGCAGTGACCTGAATAATAATAATAATAATAATAATAATGATAATCATAATAATAATATAATAATAATAATAACATCGAAAGATACCTTAGGAATAAGAATTCAGGTTCAAAATTTCCCCAAGACACCTGATGAAGGCTGGAGGGTGTATCATCCAAAACAAGATGAGGATGAATATCTGTCAAATGTAAATAATGTAAATAATGTACATAATTCCTCATCTCTTAAATATAGAACATAATTCATTATTAGTGACAATAGCAGTACTGAATCTGTCACTAATATTAAATTTTTACTCAGTCTACCAGCTACCTGTGACATCAGTGATATGTATATCACTGTTTTGCTATATTGGTAGAAGTGAAATTTGTCTAAGCCTGCAGCTGATAATGGATGCTTGCTACTGATGATGTGCAAGTTTGCAGAAATCCCAGATCTGGAAATTATACTACAACTGCTGGATACTTTTCGTCTGCTACCATTACATTTCTGTGCTTTTTAGCACTGTACATCTATATGGGATGCTTCTCAAGATGAATATCATAGTTTAGTGACTTTCTGCAGTATATCCACAATCGGCCAGAATGTCTTTGATCATACTTCTGCCCATTTAGAGCTGACTTTATGGCTCAACAAAAGCAACCAATTTCAAACTGTCTGAACAAGGTGGTCATGGTTGGAATGTGTTTAACTTTCTGGGCAAAAAGAAAAACCAACAAAAAAAACCTTCAAGTATAGCGTACTGTAATTAGCCTTTATTACTTGTATACTGCAGCGTCTATTCTTCATTTCTATAATCACTTTTATATATTAGAACCCCTGCTGGACTTATGGTAAAACTATGATTAGGATAAATGATACATAAATCTTGATGTCTTTCTTATAAATATAAAACAACAGCTTTATTAAACAGTTTGAACAAAATGAGCCGGATATCTAATGGCATGATATGGGATTCCATTTATGTTTATTCTCACCTGCTGTAGATATTATGTATTGATTTATCACAAACTGATAGCATAAACACTGTTTTTAACTGAAGCAATTCTATTCAGCGAATAATAAGGGAAAAATATTATTTCTAACAGTTAACTCTCATGTTTTGTAAAACTCACCAAATCCTAGAATTTTTGGAATAAACATTATGAAACGTGTCATTTTATTTTGCAAATCATCTGTAGATGTATTTTGTATGGGAATTGGTTATAACTATAACTCTAAGTTATTTCAATAATAAATGAATGACACTATGTCATTCTGATGTCTTCGGTACTTTTCTAGCTGTAACATTACTACATAAATGGTGACCTATTCGTTTTTATAAATCTTGCATCCTTTCGAAAAGGGAATTGTTGTATTGGGTTTGCAAGATTCTTGAAGGGAACTCATGTGTTATAACAGATTTTGTTGTATCTTGAGAGGGTCATTATGCCAATAATAAACACACACCAGTTCTATTTCACTTCTTTTCATGCTGGTGACATATTAAAAAAGCACCCAATGCATTCTGTAAAGGAGTCGGTGATAGGAAGGGGCATCCCCCAACAGAAAGCATGCCAAAACAGGAAACTGGAGCGAGAGCAGCCTTCTGGCTTGCAAGCTCTGTCAAAACTCTCCAACCCATGCCAGCACAGAAAATGGATGTTGAAAGATGATGGTGATGATGACGATGATGATGATGATGATTATGACGACGACGATGACGACGATGATGATGATGATCTAATAATTTGAATAATAAACTACTCAATCAATCAGTCAGCTAAGTTCATCAGAATCCTTTCCTTGTCTTTCACGACCACATCAATTTTCATGCCTTCACTGCTCCAAGTTTCAAACGGAAACAGTTTTTGAATGCCTAGATAAGTCATCACATAACCTCATAGGAAGACTCTTTGTCCTCATTACAAGTCAATAAAGCATTTCATTTATGTTTAACAGTTCTTGTAAATGTAAAAGATGGAATGGCAGAATATTATGTGTTAAAATTTTTGATATAGTTCTGCTATTTTCCATCAATGGCATGAGGTACTGTGTTTCCATTGCATTCCATCTGCTGGAACAAAACTTTACTTTTGTCAATTTACAAACAAACACATTTCTATGTTGTTTTGGCAAATAATACTGAAGTTTGATGAAGGGCCCTGTCTAAATCATCGTATCTTTTCTCTTCCTCAGTAAAGAAATATCTAAAAAGGTTTGTCAGTCTACCTCATGGTCCCAGTGGACAAAATGTAAAAGGCATTTTCCCAGAGGATGGGAAAGGAGATGTACTTGAACAGCCACTCTGACTCATAGACCTCACCCTTGTGGATAACCATCTTTGCCTCTGTTTTAATTATCCTCTTTCTGCTCTATGAAATTATAATTTTTTTCAAAGCTTCAATTTCTGATGAAGTGGTGAGAAAGGATCTACTGACATTGGGACCCACAGAGGAGATGACAGAGGACCAAGACTCCTGGTGGTTTGCTGTAGTTGAGAAAACCCACCAAGCTAAGTAAAAGCATGGTTGTCCTGGCATACAGGATCATCCTTTGGATCCCTTTCCTGCTGAGCATTCCTAATCTTGCAGGCTTGTGGGTGCTGGTGCCACCATAAGGAACACGTGTACCAGTGCCACATAAAGAACTCTTGTGTCGGTGCTGTGTAAAAGCATTTAGTACACTCTGTAAAGTGGTTGGTGTTAGGCAGGGGCATTCAGCCATAGAAACCATACCAAGACGGGCATGGTGCCTGGGCAACTCTCCAGGTGGCCACCTACTGCCAAACTGACCAACCCATGCCAGCATGGGAAACAGACGTTACATGATGATGATGATGATGATGATGATGATGATGATGATGATGATGATGATGATGACGACGACGACGACGATAATGACGATGATGATGATGGTGGTGATGATGATGATGATGATGATGACGATGATGATGATGATGATGATGACGATGATGTTAATGACGATGATGATGATGATGATGATGATGACGACGGCGACGATGATGTTAATGATGATGTTGATGATGATGATGATGATGAGGAGGAGGAGGTGGTGGTGGTGGAGGAGGATGCCCAACCAGATCTAGAGATAGCTTTAACTGAAAAGATACTGAAAAGTCGAAACACTGTTGCCTCGAAATCCTCTTACCTCAATGAATTAAGTGCATTATGAACACATTGTCCAAACGGAGGAGTTGTTCTCTGTAGACGACTGCTTAAACAGAAACATTGCCTCTTGCTCACCAGTCTCAGATGAGCTGCAAATATCATGACCCTTGCCTCTTCCTCCAGACTTAGCAAATTTAAAAAAGAAACATTTATGCACATTTTTTATAAATATGTCCTCATAAAAGTCAACAGGTACACATTGCAAAAGTGACCCTTTAACCCTTTTGTTACCACCTGTCTGAAACCACTTCTGGCTCTGAGGACAAATGCCTTGTCTTCATAAGTTTTGAATTAAAATCTTCCACCAAACCTTAGTCACAATTTATGTTCCTAACACTAGCTTAATGATATCCAAGATATTTTACTAAATTCTTTGTTATATTTAAAATTAATTCAAAGAAACACAGAGCATCTCAAAATAAATACAGTAATGAAAGGGTTAAAAACTGATTAATTTAACCCTTTCATTACCAACCTGGCTGAAACTACCTCTGACTCTGTAGTACAAATGTCTTGTTTTCATAAGTTTTGAATTAAAATCTTAGTCACAATTTATGTTCCTAACACTAGCTGAATGATAACTAAGTTATTTTACTAAATTCTTTGTTATATATAAAGTAATTGAAATAAACAGCATATCTCAAAATAAATATGGTAACAAAAGGGTTAAAAAATGATTAATTTAACCCTTTCATTACCAACCTGGCTGAAACTGCCTCTGACTCTGTAGTACAAATGCCTTGTTTTCATAAGTTTTGATTTAAAATCTTTCACAAAACCTTAGTCACAATTTATGTTCCTAACACTAGCTGAATGATAACTAAGTTATTTTACTAAATTCTTTGTTATATATATAAGTAATTGAAAGAAACAGCGAGCATCTCAAAATAAATACTGTAACGAAAGGGTTAAGGCAGGTGTTGAGTTGTAGCATCATTCGTTGAATACATGGCTTGCTGTAAGGACCACCTGCCAAGTTTTCATATGATAGCTGTCATGCTTCAAAATATATTAATAAAATATTGCTCTAAATCTATGACAAACTGCAAACATCATGTCTATTTTTCTATAAAATCTCCAATTACAGTTTTCTCCTCTTGCTTTTTGGTTTTTTGTATAATATTGTTGATTGTTGTTTTTGTGAGAGCTAAAATAATGCCTCTCACCCTCATCTTCGTGATAGTCTTGAATTTTGTCATTAATACTCATTGATGTGTAATATGAACAACTGTAATAGAGTTATGGTGCTC
>NC_042997.1:201314244-201324244 GCF_006345805.1 Octopus sinensis | reverse complement strand
TGCCATGCAGTGGGAATGAACCCAGAACCATGTTGCTGGTAAGCAAGCTACTTACCACACAGACACCCCTGTGCTTATTGGCAAACAAACACACAAAGAAGTTTTGAAGACAATCTTTATGAAATGAAAGAAATTTAAAATGAAGTAAAGCAGTAAGATTAGATATGTCAATGAATATAATTAAAAATAGCTCTAAATATAATTATGCAAGGAACGAGCCATCAAAGCAGCCTCTAAACAGGAGCTTCACTCGCTAGAAACACCAATGAAACCTTCCACAAATCACACCAAACTATCTTAAATAAAGAAGGATATATTGAAAAATGAAGTCCATGAATATCAAATGGAGATTGTAGTTGTGATACCTGTACCGGTGGCACGTATAAAGCACCATCCGATCGTGGCTGCTGCCAGCCTCTCCTGGCCCCTGTGCCGGTGGCACGTAAAAAGCACCCACTACACTCACGGAGTGGTTGGAGTTAGGAAGGGCATCCAGCTGTAGAAACACTGACAGATCAGACTGGAACCTGGTGCAGCCTCCTGGCTTCCCAGACCCCGGTCGAACCCTCCAACCCATGCTACTACGGAAAATGGATGTTAAACGATGATGATGATGATGATGATACACAAATCACATGAGGGTCACTATTGAAAATCTATTCTTCATTGGTCTGCTTGACCTGGTCTACCTTGGGTTAAACAACATCATGTGTAGTTATGTAATACATTGAATAAAATTCCAAGGGACATTAAATATATTTTAGTGAGTCATTCACTGAAAATTAAACTATTCAATGAAATTAGATAAGACATCAAATATATATGAGAGATTAAATAAGTCAAGATACTGAATAAGATTGTGAATGACATAATATATATAATTAGATAGAACAGGAAATATTTTCTAAAACATTAAATAAAATTATACGAATCTATTAAAATTATGTAAGCATTCAATGTTAATTTGTATTAATAATAAAATGTATCTGAGCCACCAAACTCTCCATTTTCCCTCCACTACCATGCTTCTTACTCTCCACATTCGTGGCGTCTGCTTCTCCTCACTTTCCTATCCACTCCTGCAACCAACCCACCGTCGAGTCGTCTCTCTTTCATCCTTCTCCTGTTGTTGTTTGTTCCTTCTCGAGCCATGCCTGGCTCATAAGGGCTGGTTTCCCGGTTTTCTTGGCGTATTGGTTCCTCACCTGGACGGGACACCGGTCCGTTGCAGGGGAGCTGCAAGATGTAGGAAGAAAGATTGAGAGAAAGTTGTGGCGAAAGAGTCAGCAGAAGTTCGCCATTACCATTTGCCGGAGCCGCGTGGAGCTTAGGTGCTTCGGTCATAAACACACACATCGCCCGGTCTGAGATTCGAACCTGCGATCCCTCGACCACGAGTCCGCTGCTCTAACCTCTAGGCCATGTGCCTCCATCCTTCTCCTGTCTGGTGCATCGATGTTACTATACTACTTATTCTCACTACCAGACATCCCTTGCATCCCGACTCATTCCTGGCAACTCTTCCCCACATATTCCTACCCACCTCATACCTTGAATGTCCACTCTGAGACCTCCTCACCACTCTTCTTATTCTTTTTCAGCTCTGTCCGATCATTTCTACCCTCTCTTCTAAAATGCCAGTAGCCATGCAGCTCCTCAACAGCAAGAAATCTCTTCTGATCTGCTCCCACTTCTCTCATACTTTACCCCTATTCACTCCTCACTCATCTCCTAGCATCAAGTTGACCCCTAAGGATTCATAATCTCACAAGCTGCATGGCAACCTCACTAATGCTGCTGGTAGCCCGAAATACTCACTACATGCTCGCTATAAAGTGGTTGGCATAGCACACCGGGTGAAATGCGTAGCCGTATTTCGTCTGTCATTACGTTCCAAGTTCAAATTCCGCCGAGGTCGATTTTGCCTTTCATCCTTTCGGGGTCAATAAATTAAGTACCAGTTACGCAGTGGGGGTCGATGTAATCGAATTAATCCCTTTGTCTGTCCTTGTTTGTTCCCTCTGTGTTTAGCCCCTTGTGGGTAGTAAAGAAATATATAAAGTGGTTGGCATTAGAAACCAAACCAAAACAAACACTGGGGCACAATGCAATCCTTGGGTACGTAAGATCCTGTCAAACCGTCCAATCTGTACCAAAATGGAACGCAGACTTTAAATGGTGATGATGATGACAATGATGGCTTATATAGTTCAAGAATGCAGACAAGGTATTTCTGAAATATGATTTGATGTTGTCCTTAGCAAGAAAGAGCAACCTCAAATACTGGCACAGGTGGTTAATACCAGTTGATCTAGCTGTGTTTCACAGAATAATTTATAGTAAAACCTGATGTAGGACAGAAACGGGAGATTTGTGGTGTTGTGCAATTTCACAAACGGTGAGATTCAGGCAGTTTTAACCTCAACAATTGAACTGACAGGCTGCAGACTTGAGTTATCTCGTAAGGAAGCAGGCAAATTATCTTGGCTGGATGTAAGTAAGGTATGAAGAAACTATGAAAGGCAGCAAGCTGGCAGAAACGTTAGCATGCTGGGGGAAATGCTGAGCGGCATTTCGTCTGCCGTTACGTTTTGAGTTCAAATTCCGCCGAGGTCGACTTTACCTTTCATCCTTTCGGGGTCGATAAGTTAAGTACCAGTTAAAAACAGGGGTCGATGTAATCGACTTAATCCCTTTGTCTGTCCTTGTTTGTCCCCTCTATGTTTAGCCCCTTGTGGGCAGTAAAGAAATAAAATAAGAAACTATGAACCAAAAAATTACGTGAATTGTAGTCACGCTTAAAGGTAGAGTGAAAGTGTTCAGAAAAATATGTGAAGTTGCGGGACTGGATTGAAGGAGACAGGAGTTTATAAAGTGCTGTTCTGGGGAGATAAGATGACAAGATGGAAAGTGAAGAAATGCCGTTGCAGTTTATCTTTGATCTTCCTCTAACATAAAAACTATTACTGACCGAGCCTTTTCTTTCTGTTTCCCTCGTATATTCTCTTTACAAGTCCATACTAAAATACGATCTTTCTGAGTTAAAGGCCGAGCCTTTAAGTGGTCATTGAATAACCAGAAAGAGCAACTAAATTTCCCTCAGATCTAATACTTCCAACAGGTTGAGCTACTGTTAAAAGCTACCTCATTGGTTCATTAAAAGTAAAGGAGAAAATGGATGCCAAAGTAAAACGTCTTCCCTTTAAAATTTCCCATTATTGATCTTCCCTGACAATTTCTCTTGCTGCCGTTTTCCTCTCAACACAAATTTACATTACTTCTTGGTGAAAAGGGATAATGCTTTTAAGGAATTCTATAGTTAAATAAGAAACCCGCTTCGTTCTAATAACATCAGTGATACCACAACTAATCTCTCTGTAAGCCCAGCTGGTTCTAATTTCTATAGAAAGTCTGTAGAGATAACTTCAACGATTGAATCTTATTGCTAACACGGTAGGACACAGTATCCACTTAAGACGCCTTTAATAAACTTGGAAGTATATTATGGTTGCAAAACGAAATACGGTGTACCTACCAGCAATTAATAGCAAAGAGAATCTTTAAAATTAGATATTTTCTAACTGTACTGAACTGTACTTTGATTTCCTGCTATGTTCTTTTGACCAATAATGTGAACAAGACAGAGCAAAATAGATTTATTTACAGATAAACCAAAAGTTAAGTATTGTGCTATTTCACAATTCCTTGATTTGGTAAGAATTAACGTACTGCCTACTTCACTAACATTTAAATAGCCACCTGTATGTGTGTAAGCACGTGGTGTAAGGAATAGGATGTTGTATTCATTAACTTATGTTCGTGGGTTCAATTCTTGGATAGAGCTGTGTGCTGTGTTCTTGACCAGAACACTTGATTTCATGTTGCTGGAGACTTCTTACCTGAAAATAAATTGCAACAATCACTGATGGGTCAACCCTGCGACAGACTGGCGTCTTGTACAGGGTGAAATGTTGTAACATAACTTCTGTTAATTATACACCTTGTATAAATGACTGAGATCTGTCATGAGTCTTGGGGTTCGTCACAGACCGAAGCCTACCTGCACTTCTCAGATCAAAGACGTTCTAACCTTGAACGTAGATATTTAATAAAACACAAGAAACAAAGGCATAATAGATTAGCGGGTTTCTTAATATTTTCAGAATAATAAACTCTTCTTAATCATAGAAACAAACCAAAGAGCTTACCATTATGTGGTTAGAAATAGTAGCTAAATCCCTCAAATAACATTTTTTTCTCTTATTAATTGAGATTACGCATTTAACATATAATGTATGAGTAAAGGGTTGGATAGTCATGTCTAGAATGGCTCTGGTTATGCGTCAGCTTTATTAGCACTAACTTTGGCTAAATAACAGCAAAAATAACAACAAGCTACTAAATCTGAAATAAATTGACAAAACTTTCTCCAAATTATTACAAAGAAAGACACTCTTTAAATTCAATTTAGGTGTGAAATGTCTGTATGATATTTGCATCAGGCGTCTGATACATAGTGACATATTGACCATCACGAAAATACTGGCTATTGTAAATATACAAGCAAAACTTTGTGAGTAGATTTGGTAGACTGAAAGTGAAAGAAGCCTGTTGTGTGTGTACATGTGTGTGTGATGTTTTTGTTTTGTCTCTGTCTCCAAAGTACCACTTGACAACTGATGCTGGTGAGTTTACATCCCCGTAACCTTGCGGCTCAGCAAAAGTGACCAATAGAATAAGTACCTCACTTTAAAAACTTAGTATGGGGGGGTGACTCATTCGACTAAAAAATTTTTTAACGTATTGCCCCAGCATGGCCGCAGTCAGATGACTGAAACAGATAAAAGATAAAAGTTATGTAATCTTAGAATATATTTGAAGTTAGGTGTGATATACACATGCTAACAACTCAGGTGTGCTGACTGTCTCAAGGGTACAAATGTAAGGGCAAGGTATGACTATGGGTGTGGGTGTGGCTGTGTATCATGGAGAAGTTCGATTTGCAATGATGGGGTTTAGGGTTCAATCCCACTGCACGGCTTCTTGGTCAAGTGACTACATCACCAGACCAAACAAAATGTGGTGACCAAAACTGAATCAACATGCTATTCTGATGGTGGAACCATTTCTGTTCTACGGTGATAGACTTAATACACCACCATGTTTGACACCAACATCTGAGCCTTTGGTTCCCTTTTAGAGAAGCTCAAATCTGTTACTAGCATGTGACTAGATCTTCAGTTTGAGAATAACTTACCACTTCTGGCCACCAGTCTCAGAAACCTGGAATACAGTACTGACTACTGGTATTTCTCTCCACACTAAATAATACACACACGCACATTCATTGACTCTTTTGGTGTCGGTACCATGTAAAAAGCATTGCTGACGGTGCTACGTGAAAAGCACCCAGTACACTCTGTAAAGTGGTTGCCATTAGGAAGGACATTCAGCCGTAGAAATTATGCAAAAACAGGCAGCTTTCTATCTGCCAATGGCTGGTGAGGCAATCAGATTGGAGACATCGAATGACGGTCTCAGCATTCTCGGGTTACCGCCGAGACCATCTTTATATAGGGCTCAATGAGAAATTTCTAGAAAGTCGAGTCATGTGATGACTTGACACTGATTGGGCGGTTAATTAGTCGATCATGTGAATCTACTGTGACTTGGCCGTGATGACTACTTGGCTCCCTAGCAATTCAGTTTTGAATCTGCTACAATCTTATGATTGCAAGTGTTACACCGTAACCACTATGGCATCGGCCTTCACCCATACTCGCACATAAAATGGAGACTAACTCTGAGATTGTGTAAGTACTTTTGATTTCTTACTTGTTTCTGCCATTAGACTGTGGTCATACTGGGGCATCGCCTCGAAGAACTTTTTAGTTGAATGAACCAACCCCAGTACGTTTTTAAGCTGCCAAACCACTGAGTTATGGAGATGTAAACACACCAACACTGGTTATCAAGCGTTGGGGAGGAGCGGGCAAACACAGACACCAAAATACGCACACAAGCACGTATGCACACATGTGCACACACACACACACCACACACACACACACACACACACACACACACACATACACACGCACACACACACACAGGTAGTCAGAATATTCAGCAGTCACCTAGATGTCGTGATTCACTGGAACGTTGTCCACATAACGAGTGAGTCTGACCAATCATGACTTCACCTAGAAAGGATAATTACTCACATGATGAACAAAATCTGACCAATCACGACTTCATGTGGAATAGGCTCCGGTAACCATATCAGCTTTTGGTGCATTCCTTTCTCAGCCTCTCAATCTGTTTAAAATGACACACACGTGCAACACAATCTAGAGATCATTGGGATATAGCTTAGACATCAGATGGATGGCAAACAGACACAGGCAGCGACAGAACCTCGCCGATATCATCATAATGAAATATCCACAGAAACACAATGACGAGTAGTAACATTTTAAATATAATTACAATAACAATCAAAATCTCTCAACATATATTGTAATATTATTTTGATAACGTCTAAACTGTCTCAACAAGTAAGAAGTTTGTTCATAAAACAAACGCGTTCATAAAACAAATAGAGGTGTAGGAGTGGTTGTGTGGTAAGAGGCTTGCTTACCAACCACATGGTTTCAGGTTCAGTCCCACTGCGTGACACCTTGGGCAAGTGTCTTCTACTATAGCCTCGGGTCGACCAAAGCCTTGTGAGTGGATTTGGCAGAAGGAAACTGAAAGAAGCCCATCGTGTATATGTATATATGTGTATGTATGTGTTTATGTTTGAGTGTCTGTGTTTGTCCCCCCACCCCCAACATCGCTTGACAACCGATGGTGGTGTGTTTACGTGTCCGTAACTTAACGGTTTGGCAAAAGAGACCGATAGAATAAATATTAGGCTTACAAAGAACAAGTCCTGGGGTCGATTTTCTCGACTAAAGGCGGTGCTCCCGCATGGCCACAGTCACATGACTGAAACAAGTAAAAAAGTAAACATTTCAACAGATTTTGTCATTTCCTTCTATGTACAAATTGCTGAGGAGGTGCAATGGCCCAGTGGTTTGGCAGCAGACTCATGGTCATGGGATTGCAGTTTCGATTCTCAGACCGGGTGTTGTGAGTGTTTATTGAGTGAAAATACCTAAATCTCCATGAGGCTCCAGCAGGGCATTGTGGCAAACCCTGCTGTACTCTTTCTCTCACTCTTTCTTCCTGTTGTACCTGTATTTCGAAGGGCCAGCCTTGTCACACTCTGCGTCATGCTGAATCTCCCTGAGAACTATGTTAAGGGTATACGTGTCTGTGGAGTGCTCAGCCACTTGCATGTTTATTTCATGAGCAGGTTGTTCCATTGATCGGATCAACTGGAACTATCATTGTCATAACTGACGGAGTGCTGTAGACAGGTGTTGACCTCCAACGCTAGAAATACCAGCCAGTACACAACATCAGCAGTCATATACAGCCCCTAGCAGTTAGCAAATCAGCTCAAATACTAGTGGCAATGACATTTAACAGTCACACACACACACATGACTAGTTTTTGTCTACCAAATCCATCTACAAGGCTTTAGTAGAAGATTCTTGCCCAAGGTACCCTGCAGGGAGACTGAACCTGGAGCTATGTGGTTGTGAAGCAAACTTCTTACCTATTTCTCTACTACCCACAAGGGGCTTAACAAGGACAGGCAAACGGATTAACCAGTGCGTAACTGGTACTTATTTAACCGACTCCGAAAGGATGAATAGCAAAGTCGACCTCAGCGGAACTTGAACTCAGAATGTAACGGCAGACGAAATACCGCTAAGTATTTTGTCTAACACGCTAACGATTCTGCCGGATGTGCAATGGCCCAGTGGTTAGGCCAGCGGACTCGCGGTCATAGGATCGCGGTGTAGTGACCCTATAGCGGTGCGCGCTCGCGCACCGTCCATTTGTATTTCGCGCGTGTTGGTGCCTTTACCAAGGCACAGAAAGGAAGGGCCCTCTCGCGCATGCGTGAACCACCGGAAGCACGACCCGCTTGCCTATCGTGGTAGTTAGCGAGGCAAGGGGGTCGTAGAACGTTTGACCACTAGCAGCAGCGGCGACTTGGGACCCAGCGATTGAAGGCGGCGGTCACGCATATATTCTCTCCGGTTGATAGCAGCAGTCGGCCGAATGCCTTTAACCAAATTGTTGCCGACCACATTCAACTTCCCTGTTCGACGCCATCTTGACCCCTTTCTGGTTTAGCGGCTGGACATTGTAAATATTACAATCTATTAACTTTCAGCCTTGCGCGCCCAGAATCAAGGACATCAGATAACACACTTATTGTTATTGTTACCAAGAAAGAGAATAAAGTAGTATATATATATTTTACGTCTGCGTCTTGTTGTTTCTGACTAGTAGAATTCTGGATTATTAAAGCAACGGCTAGTGAGTGATTGCTTTCTTGTACCCAGAAAGTACAAGATAGATAAACACTCACACTAAGCTCGTTTCACTGGTGACCCCGACGTGATTCTGGTCTAAAACCAGAGATCACTTAACAACAAAAAAGATCCAGTTTTTCTGCGAAGTCGGAACACGATTAACTCTACGCATTAATCTTTCGACGATTTGTTTCCGTCCTCTCGGACCGTTATAGAAGGAGCCCTTTTCTCATTCTTCAACATAATGACGGACGCCATCATATCAACGATGCTATTTCTCTGCCTTCGTCATCATCATCGTCGTCTGTCTACTTCACGTCGTCGCTATCTTCGTCGCCATCATCACTAAGAACGATGTTGTCTCAAGTCCACTACAGTCGCCTTCCACCACCAACGTCGCCTTTCAACACCGTCGACCTCCACCAAGATGTACATAGCAACTCGCGGAAGTTTGGTCCACTTGCCGTTTGTGCATTAGCACACCAAGAATTCACAGCCCAGCACTATCTACGAGATTTCTTCTGTTCCAGTTAACCTGTCACAGCATTGAAGCCACAACCGCTACACATTGTGTTCAACCGGCATCTGCATTTTGTGATTTCAACATTTCTGTTACAGAACGAACTGCTATTGTACATCAGGCTATTACAGACTGGTAAATTAATTCTTGTCTGGAATAGCCTTGAGAGACATTTTTTTTCTATGCGCTGTTTTTATATTTTGCTCGCATTCACCTTATATGTATTTCTGTCGCACACACGTACACACACATAAATGCTCTCTCTCACATACATACGTCACACATGCTTTTCTCGCT
Source organism: Octopus sinensis (assembly GCF_006345805.1). Lineage (NCBI taxonomy): Eukaryota > Metazoa > Mollusca > Cephalopoda > Octopoda > Octopodidae > Octopus > Octopus sinensis. The sequence goes on along the minus strand of NC_042997.1, from coordinate 201,314,991 downwards.
TGTTTGTTTTTTTTTCCATGCTGAATTTGCCTTTTGTGGACACCCCTCATTTCTATAGACCCTAGGTCGGTCACGTATACATAGAGAGGGTTGTTTGTCCATTATGACGCGCCAGCATGTCATACCTTTGTTCCTATACGAACGAAGCATATAATCGCTTAACCACTGGCATATTCTTGCTGTTTTTTGGTCTGGCAAGCACTATTGCATTTCATGCGCCTTTTGCTTCGCACGTGTATTGCCTTGTTTTTTTGCAACACGTTTGCGTTAGCCTAATTCTTTTCCCGACTCATAGACGTCGGATGTTCAAATGCGCTGCGCCATGTTTAGGCGTAATTATTTTTCCTTGTTAGACCACTGTTGGTCACGTAATTAACAGAAAATTATCTGTGTCGCGCATCACACCAGCATGTTTGCACTTTTGCCTTTTGTGTTACTAGCGAGCTTCTGCCGATTCCATTTCCTCTCCTGCAGCAATTGATTTAACTGCTATTTTGCAGGATCAACTACCTTTAGAGAAGTTGGATTTTAATTTCGTTTAGGTTCATTAACTGTGAGTTTTGCTTTCCCTCCGCTCCCTTCAGCGGAAGGCTCTATACTTTGTGACGTATACACTTTCATGCATGCACTCTTGATTTTTGCTCATTGAGTATTTTTTCTCTTTTTCCTTTAGTAAATTTCTTGTGTATGTTATAAATTTTTGCCATTATATTATTCTGTGCTATTTGGTTATCTGGTGTCCACCTT
>NC_042997.1:201234244-201309244 GCF_006345805.1 Octopus sinensis | reverse complement strand
CGAAACAGTCTTCATATTTTTCTAATATGTCGTTTGTGTTCGACGAATTTATTTTTGAAATTCTCTGAATCAGGTTCAGATCTTTAGCTGTCTTTGCATCTATAACTGCGTGCGAGAGTTTGTTTTTGCAACAATGAATTTTATTTGCTTTGATAATTATTTGTATTTAATGACTGCTGTGCATTTTCCTAGCACTTTTATAGCTGTGTTATTATAAGCTGATAATCGAGTTGAAGTTTTTTGCAGTTGTGGTTTTGGAATTATATTTCTATATTCTCTGAATGGCAGTACGGTTACGTCTGCTCCTGTATCTATTTTTAATGTTACATTCGAGTTGTTCACTTTTAGTTCGACCGTCCAAATGTCTTTTGGAGTCTTGAACTTTTCGATTTTGTGCACGCGGGAATTATTTGTAGTGATCATTTCGAGTGCATGTGTATCGTCATCTGATTCATCGTCGGTATGTATCTCTACTTTATGTACAAATTTTCTTGATTTGCACATTTTTGCATAGTGTCTTGTTTCTTGCATTTTTCACATGTCTTGTGAAATGCTGGGCATTTATTTCTTTTGTGATTATAACCACAATAGTGACAGTTAGTGACGTAGTGTTGACTTGGCGCTTGAAACTTCGCGGGCTTTCTGTCACTTCCGCCTTGTTCGTTTTGATGTCTGTATTGCATATGGCGGGTTATTTGAGTTTTGGCGCCTTTTCTGTCGTGTTGACTATATACCCTCGAGATTTCGTTATCTTGTTTCGGATGTGGCATTTAGCATCCTTGATTGGAGTCGTGTTTGCTCTGCACTCTGACCTGCTTGAATTGTTTTTTGTAGGTCTAAATTTGGTTCTCTCAATAATCTTTCTCTTAATCTCATGTCTCTGATTCCACATATCAGAATATCTTTGGTGAGACTGTCTGTGAGGTTGCCGAATTCGCACTGTTGTGCCTTTTGGCGCAACTCTACTACGTACTCATCGAATTTTTGATGTTCTGCTTGTCCACATGTGAAGAATTTGTGTCTTAGGAAAGTTGTTTTTCCTGGGTTCACAATATGCATCGAATTTTTCGATTACTGTCTGAAGGTTCATTTCTTCGTCGGGTGAATCGAAATCCAGTGTGGAATGGATATCTCGGCCTTTAGAACCGATGCAAGTTAAAAACATTGAAGTTTTTACTTTGTCTGGCTTCATGTCACTTTCTGTTGCTATCAAAAAGAGATTGAATTCTTTTTTCCACTTTTTCCATGCTGCGGCTAGATTTTCCTGATTAAAGTCTAGGTCTTTTGGATGCGGTAAATTTTCCATTTCGTCTTTGAAGTATGATTTCAACTTCTTTTTTCCTTTGGTTTCTGTATTTTGGGTTCTTTTAGTATTCTGACACCATGTTGTTGTTATATATATATAATGTATTGAGTATTAAAGGAAGTAGTGAGTACTTAGTATGAAAGATTAAGAAAATGAGAGAGACTGAAACAACGTGTTAACGATACAAGATACTTTATTCGACTGCCGTTGTTGTACATGTTAATTGTTTTGGCGGGAAACAAACTGAAAGTCCTTTTATCAAGGGAGACAATGGGCGACGTTGATTGTTCATGTTTGTTGTGATGATTATATAACACATACCAGCATAGTCAACGGATGTTCAATGATGATAAGGGTGATGATGATGATATCTTTTTAAGTTCATCTCTGCAGATGGTTTTCTACAGAATTCGGAGACAGCACAGAAAGTTATGATTCTTTGTATAGGAATACGTTTACAGTAATCCCTCGCCATATCACGGTTCACCTATCGTGCCCTCAGTATAACGCGGAGTTCTCCGCCGGCTAATATATGCAAATTTATATCACAGACTCCTCAGTATATCGAGGGTTTCTGTGGCCAATAGGTAATTATATATATATTTTTTTAGATTCTAATTATTTCTTCAATAAAATAAGCATTTTTATAAATCAATAAATGAAAATAGAATACAGTACTGCACTGTATAAGACGTTAATTAAAATATATTAAAAGAAAATACGTAGGAGTGGCTGTGTGGTAAGTAGCTTGCTAACCAACCACATGGTTCCGGATTCAGTCCCACTGCGTCGCATCTTGGGCAAGTGTCTTCTGCTATAGCCCCGGGCCGACCAATGCCTTGTGAATGGATTTGGTAGACGGAAACTGAAAGAAGCCTGTCGTACATATATATATATATATTATATATATATATATATATATATATATACATATATGTATGTGTGTGTGTGTGTTTGTGTGCCTGTGTTTGTTCCCCTAGCATTGCTTGACAACCGATGCTGGTGTGTTTACGTCCCCGTCACTTAGCGGTTCGGCAAAAGAGACCGATAGAATAAGTACTGGGCTTACAAAAGAATAAGTCCCGGGGTCGAGTTGCTCGATTAAAGGCGGCCGCAGTCAAATGACTGAAACAAGTAAAAGAGTAAAAGAGTAAAAGAGAGAGCGTACAGTAGATGAGTAGACAAAGAATCGCACATACTGTATGGAAAATGAAACTCGGGAGGCGAGGGTGAGGTGTTGTTTTGCATTTATAATAAAACAAATATATACAAATTATAAGAAAAAATATATATACTGTACTGTTTCTACTTCGTGGATTGTCATCTATCGTGGGGATTTGGAATGTAACAACCATGATGGCTAAGAGATTATTGTATGTAAACAAAGCAGGACATATGCTAAACATCGTAGCTTTCAGTGGTGGCTCTAAGTTCTATGGCAAATGTTCACTTTGTTTTATGGTTGGCAAATTTGTTTTGATGATGTTAAAACTGTTTTGGTGATGCAGATTGTGTGTTACTAAAAATGGTATTGTGTTCCGTTGATGGGTTTGTCTTTTTCCTGTTGCCCTAAGTTGTTCTATAGGTATCTCTTTTGTCTCAATCATTGACAATGGATTGAGGTTGTCACCAGGTTTATCCACTCACCAGTGTGGAGGCGCAATGGCCCAGTGGTTAGGGCAGCGGATTCGCGGTCGTAGGATCGCGGTTTCGATTCCCAGACCGGGCGTTGTGAGTGTTTATTGAGCGAAAACACCTAAAAGCTCCACGAGGCTCCGGCAGGGGATGGTGGTGATCCCTGCTGTACTCTTTCACCATAACTTTCTCTCACTCTTACTTCCTGTTTCTGTTGTACCTGTATTTCAAAGGGCCGGCCTTGTCACTCTCTGTGTCACGCTGAATATCCCCGAGAACTACGTTAAGGGTACACGTGTCTGTGGAGTGCTTAGCCACTTACACGTTAATTTCACGAGCAGGCTGTTCCGTTGATTCGGATCAACCGGAACCCTCGTCGTCGTAACCGACGGAGTGCTTCCTCCCACTCACCAGTGCTTCAGTTTCCATGGACCTTTTCCATGTTGGCTTGGTGTAAGAACGTTGTTCTACATCGTAGCATCAAATTCGGATTTCACTTCATTGCTTTATACACAGGCTCTGAGGATTTCTGGGATCAGTTTCATATGTTCCCTTTTTAGTGTTTCAGAAGCAATGTAGAAAATCGATAGTGCAGGGCTGCTACCCCTACACCTGCTAATCTTCTCCTTTCTAAACTGGGTTTGGGACAAGCTGTAGCGGAGTTTGTCATTACGCGCACACGTTTATATATCCATACCCATGCTGTCGCCTCTCTTGCATACAACATATAATTCCCAGTTTTCTCTAAGCTCATTGGCGCCTTACTTCTCGTGCATGCAAACATAATACAAGTCAGCTACATTTGCACAGCTAACAATTAAAGTCTCTCATCTGAATAACCTACTAATTATAAGAATTAAATACAATGTTCACATATGAAAAAGTTGTTACCTCTTCCAACAGATCTACGATATACCTATAGTACTCTACTCAGTTAAAGAAGACTCAATTAGGATCTTTTCGGTTTGAACGGCAGTTTTTAACATAATTTCTAGGTAACTAAAAAATTTTAAACTTCGTATACTGGTAGAATATGTTTATAAAACATCTTTTTCTCTTGGCTTTATTGAGAAAATTCTATAGTTTGTAAGATATTTGTTGTTGTTTTTTTCTTCAATTTCTGCAATTTCAACCAATCACTGACGTCTATTGAGGTAAAAAAAACATTCTATGCCGTATGAATATGTCCCTCGTTTAAGAAACAGATTGGGCTTATTTACATTTGTGAAGAAAAAAATATACTCTTCCCCCACCCCTAACCCTGACCCTAAAACAGATTGAAATGCAATAGATCGATACTAGGGTCACAATTATGGGTGGCAATTTCATATGACGCCGCTAGAAAAAACTGCCGTTCAAACCGAAAAGATCCCTCAATTAATAATGGAAATAATAGCGTTACTACAAACCTCTGCATAGAGTTCTATGCATAATTCTAGTTTTGTTAAGCTACACACAAACAAACCAGTGAAGAGAATACATTTACCAAAGGTTTATTACTTTAGGTAAAATAGGGCTTAAGTTGTCAGTTATTTCTGTATAGTTCACTCAGATTCGTTCCACGCTCGCTGCAGACATTCTTCTGTTTTTCGTTCTCCTACTGAAAGTCCTATTCCTCTCCTGCTGACCAACTTCCTAACTAGCCCACAGCGAAGTATCTGTCTACAATTCGTCTGTCACGAATCCTTCCCTACACTCTGTTTTTCTAAATAGAAGTAAAGAGGATTTACACAGCATTTTCCTGTTAAATATAGAGACCTGAAGGCAAGATAATTCATGATTATCATCTTTAGGGACATATTGAAACAGTACAAATTATACAGCAACAATTCTATGATTGCAGCATTTGTGTTACAGAGAAACATTAAAAAAAAATTATTTTTAGATAAATATAATGCTTCAAATGATTACTTAAACAGAAACTAATTTAGAAAATTACTATTTGTAAATCTCACAACGAGAGATATTCAGCAACAGTACTTTGGAGTTAAGATTGTTTAGGACAAATGTTGCTGTAATTTAACCCCAGGAGACATCGTCCCCAGATGGCTATACGACACGAAAATATAAGGACACAGATCGTGTCGTATAGCCAGCTGGACACGATGTCTCCTGGGGCTAAATTATATAACATGGCAGTCCTGGTTTAGGACGAATGTTACTGTAATTTAGCCCCAGGAGACATCGTCTCCAGCTGGCGGTACGACATTAAAATATAAGGACACAGATCGTGTCGTACAGCCAGCTGGAGACAATGTCTCCTGGGGATAAATTACAGCAACATTCGTCCTAAACCAGGACTACCGTATTATGATGGCAAACAATCTGTACTGCAGAAGCTAATTTCATAAAATAATGTGTCCCTATTGTGAAGGCGCGTGGTTTAGTGGTTAGGGCATTCGGCTCACGATCGTAAAATCGTGAGTTCGATTTCCGGCGATGCGTTGTATCCTTGAGCAAGACACTTTATTTTGCATTGCTCCAGTCCACTCAGCTGGCAAAAATGAGTGGTACCTGTATTTCAAAGGGCCAGCCTTGTCATGCTCTATGTCACGCTGAGTCTCCCTGAGAACTACGTTAGGGGTACACGTGCCTGTGGATTGCTCAGTCACTTCACGTTAATTTCACGAGCAGGCTGTTCCGTTGATCGTATCAGCTACGACCCTCGTCGTTGTAACCGACGGAGTGCCCCTATTAAATATAAAACAGTCTGTGGTTAATCTTTGAGCGGATGTATATTCAGGCATGTGTATTCTGGTGTGGGACCGATATCACTCTTTGCTATTATTTTGACTTTGCCCAAACACAGACTGTATTTCACGACAAGCTTCTACAGATACGGAAGACAATAACATAAAACCGTCAACCTTTACTTGAATTACATGTATTTAAAGAACGTTCTGTTTAGTTTGAAACTTAATGCCAAAGAAATGTAGTTTTATTTATCTACAACATTATAATACAGATATTCGCTCTAAACAACATATTTATTGCTTTCATTTCGCTCGTGAAACCACTTTATACATACATGCATGTACACATTCTTACGTACATGCAAACGTGTATGTATGTATGTATGTATGTATGTATGTATGTATGTATGTATGTATGTATGCATGTATGCATGTATGTATGTATGTATGTATGTATGTATGTGTGTGTGTGTGTGTGTGTGTGGTGTGTGTGTGTGTGTGTGTGTGTGTGTGTGTGCACGCATATGACTCTTCCGAAATATAACAATATATTTTCCAGATTTATCTTACTGAAGCTATGTTGAGGCCATGTTGAAGCCATGTTGTCTGAGAGTATCCCACAAACGTCTCCGTATCTTACCCTGTTGGAATTAAATGCCATGCCATTGAGTTAGTGCAGTGATGGAAGATCAGATCACGGATAGAGAGAAAGAGAGAAAGAGAAAGAAAGAAAGAAAGAAAGAAAGAAAGAGAGAAAGAGAGAGAAAGAGAGAGAAAGAGAAAGAAAGAAAAAAATCTAAGCCAGCAGAATGTCATAGGAGAAATGAAATGTTTCACCAAATCCATTAACTTCATATTGATATCATTCTACTTTTAGTCTGAATAAAATACAGATACGGAGCTACAAGAATGCTTCCCAGATTCCCCAAAGACCGCCTATAACAGCTTAGATTTATGGTTTCATTAAGTTTTATGCATTTCCAGCAGACATCTTTTATTCCATATTTCTTTATGCGATGAGCTTTCCTTTTGATTTAATGCAGTTCTGCTTTTAAAATGTGCAAGCCATGTGAACAAATGATAAATCAATAGTTTTTTTCCCCACTTATTTATACCCTGTTTTTCTTCTAATATTTCGGCCAATTTAGAATTTGGAGGGAATCATGAATTTCACAGACGGATTATTTTTGCATTCCATTGCAAGGGAAAAATTAAATGCTTTAAAAAAAAAATAACGGGATAAAAGCTAACATGAACGATGTAGTGAGCAGGATGATTTTAAGTCGTCGAGACTACGTTTGTAGTGTGGAGAGGTAAACATTATTGAACAATGTTTGAGTAAACCAAACACTGGCCAGGGAGACTGAAATTAGTTGACATAACAGTGTTAATTAATTAAAACTATAAATAGTTAACCTGGTGAGAGGAATACGTATCGCATTTAAGACTAACAACAAATAAACAAATGAAGCCGTGACTGTTATTAATAAACAAAGAATTTATATCCTAATGAGATTCTTTTGATATATAAAGAAAGTGCGAAGACTTTGGTTCAATGGAGCAGAAGTTATTGTTATTTCGCCCTTGGTCAGCGTTAATCGACCGGGTCTAAGTTCAAAGGACTTCCAATCATAAGTGTTGTTGTTATATATATATAATGTATTGAGTATTAAAGGAAGTAGTGAGTACTTAGTATGAAAGATTAAGAAAATGAGAGAGACTGAAACAACGTGTTAACGATACAAGATACTTTATTCGACTGCCGTTGTTGTACAAGTTAATTGTTTTGGCGGGAAACAAAGTGAAAGTCCTTTTATCAAGGGAGACAATGGGCGACGTTGATTGTTCATGTTTGTTGTGATGATTATATAACATCTTCCTTTTTTTTTTTTTTTTTTTTTAAATTTTTTTTTATATCATCTGTATCTACAGGGAATAATTATTCGTCGTCCACTTTTTTGGTTTTATTATTTTGTAGTGTTGATTCTGTAGTTGTGCTGTTTTTGTTTTTTCATGCGTGTTTGTTGACTTTGGAAATATATTTTCATAATCTAATTCTTCTGTTATGCGAACGTGTTCGTTTGTTTTAAGAATATGTTGTCTATTTCGTTTGACTGTATTCCTTCCTCTGTTATTACTAAGTATGAACGAGGTTGCTCTAGTTTTTTAATTATTTTGCCCCTTCTAAACCAATTGTTGTTAAACTTAATTCTAACCGTGTCGTGTGGTTTTAACTCTGGGAGTTCTGTTGTAATGTTTTTTTCTTCTTTTCGTGAGGCCTGATACCAATTTTGTCGTGTAGTATGTTTGGGAGATTTGTTCGCAATGTTCTATTCATTATTTGATTTTCAGGGGATGGTGCACCATTTGTGTAATTTAGTCGTGCGTAATGCTAAGAGCGCTAACTGAGGTTCTTCGTCACTTTTGAATGCCTTTTTTATCGTCTTTTTTATTGTCTGTATATTTCTCTCAACCATGCCATTCGCTTGATGATAATGCGGGCTTGTCTTCGTGTGATGAAAATGCCAATTTTTTGCAAATTGTTTGAATTCAGCCGAATTGAATTCTGGACCGTTGTCACTTACAACTGTTTGCGGAATTCCGAATTTAGCAAAAGTTTCTTTTAATTTTTTGATTACGGTTTTTGACTGGCAATCATTTATTTCGTGTAGATCAAAAAATCTTGTTGTATAGTCAATAATTGTGACATACGAATTTCCAGACAGGTGAAATACGTCTGTACCCACTTTGGTCCATGGTGTAGTAGGTATTTCATGATTTATTAGTGGTTCGGCTGCTTGTTGATTTTTGTAGTCAATGCAGTATGAGCATGTGTTAATCATGTCTTTGATTTGAGCGTTAATGCCGGGCCAGTATATACATTCCTTCGCTCTCTCTATGCATTTTTCGATACCCATGTGTCCGGTATGTATTTCCTGTAGAGCTTCTCTACGTAATGACTTAGGTACAATTATTCTTGAACCTTTTAGAACGAGACCATTGACGATTGATATTTCATCACGAACAGATACGAATGGTTTGATGTTTATTGGCATTTTGTCTTTTGGGGGCCATTCTGTTCTTGTATATGTGACGAGTGTCTGTAGAGACGGGTCGTCTGCAGTGGCTTCTTTATACTCTTTTAATTTAGTGTCGGTTATGGGGTAATTTTTTATTACTGCATAAATGTGCGATTTCATATCTTCGTCTGGTACTTCTGGAGTATTTTGCTCAAGGTATGCACGTGATAGGGTATCTGCAACAATTGATTCTTTACCAGGTATGTGGTTTAGGTCAAAATCATATCTTTGTAATGTTAGTAGAAATCTTTGGATTCTGGGGGGGCATTTAGTGATCGATTTTTTGAATATTTGCTTCAACGGTTTATGGTCATTTTCGATTCTGAAATGAGTTCCGTATATAAACTGATGAAATTTCTTGCATGCGAAAACTATACTGAGAGCTTCGCTCTCTATCGGACAGTAGTTTTGTTCCGCTTGAGTTGTTGCACGAGATGCAAACGAAACAGGTAGCCATCTTTCGTTGTGTTTCTGCTCAAGTATCGCTCCGAGCCCATGCTTACTAGCATCTGTAGTTATTTTTATTGGTAGATCTGGATCATAAAATTGTAGCACTGGTTTTCTGGTAATCATTTCTTTTAGCTTTTTTATTGCTTCGATTTGTGGTTTGTCGAATGACCATAACGTGTCACTCTGTAGAAGCTGGCGCAATGGTGCTGTGACTTCGGAGTAATTAGATAAAAATTTACATAGGTAATTTGTCATACCTAGGAATCTTTGTAATTATTTTTTACTTGTTGGCAGTGGCATGTGAATGATTGCTTGTACCTTGGTTGGATCTTGTTTTATCCCTTCGCTGGTTAATATATGCCCAAGGTACTTGATTTGTGATTCATAGAAGATACACTTTGATTTATTTAACTTTAATCCGTGCTTTCGGATTCGATCGAAAACTTGTTGTAGTCTATTTGTGTGTTCTTCTAAAGTGTTGGACCAGATTATGATGTCATCCTGTGAATTTCTTGCTCCTTCTATGCCCTCTATTATTTTTGAAATTTCTTTTTGGAAAACTTCACTGGCGCTGTGAATTCCAAAGGGTAGTCGTGTGAAGCGATACCTTCCAAAAGTGTGTTGAACGTTAAAAGATGGGAGCTTTCTTCGTCAACTGGAATTTGCCAGTATCCATTAGATGCATCGAGTTTTGAAAAATATTTAGGGTTATGCATTTGTGCAAAAATGTCCTCCGCTGTAGGGAGTTTGAAATGTTGCCTTTTTATGGCTTTGTTTAGATTCTTGGGGTCTAAACAGAGTCGGAGTTTTCCGTTGGCTTTTTCAACGATGACTAGGGAATTTACCCAGTCTGTAGGTTCACTAACAGGTTTTATGATATCTAATTCTGTCATTCTTTTTAATTCTTTGTTGAGTTTTTCTTTTATAGAAAAAGGAACCGATCTTGGTGGATGAATTACAGGAGTTATTTGTGGATCCACTGTGATATGATGTGTTATTGACAAAGTGCCGATTTCTCCGAAACAGTCTTCATATTTTCTAATATGTCGTTTGTGTTCGACGAATTTATTTTTGAAATTCTCTGAATCAGGTTCAGATCTTTAGCTGTCTTTGCATCTATAACTGCGTGCGAGTTTGTTTTTGCAACAATGAATTTTATTTGCTTTGATAATTATTTGTGTATTAATGACTGCTGTGCATTTTCCTAGCACTTTTATAGCTGTGTTATTATAAGCTGATAATCGAGTTGAAGTTTTTTGCAGTTGTGGTTTTGGAATTATATTTCTATATTCTCTGAATGGCAGTACGGTTACGTCTGCTCCTGTATCTATTTTTAATGTTACATTCGAGTTGTTCACTTTTAGTTCGACCGTCCAAATGTCTTTTGGAGTCTTGAACTTTTCGATTTTGTGCACGCGGGAATTATTTGTAGTGATCATTTCGAGTGCATGTGTATCGTCATCTGATTCATCGTCGGTATGTATCTCTACTTTATGTACAAATTTTCTTGATTTGCACATTTTTGCATAGTGTCCTTGTTTCTTGCATTTTTCACATGTCTTGTGAAATGCTGGGCATTTATTTCTTTTGTGATTATAACCACAATAGTGACAGTTAGTGACGTAGTGTTGACTTGGCGCTTGAAACTTCGCGGGCTTTCTGTCACTTCCGCCTTGTTCGTTTTGATGTCTGTATTGCTTATGGCGGGTTATTTGAGTTTTGGCGCCTTTTCTGTCGTGTTGACTATATACCCTCGAGATTTCGTTATCTCTTGTTTCGGATGTGGCATTTAGCATCCTTGATTGGAGTCGTGTTTGCTCTGCACTCTGACCTGCTTGAATTGTTTTTTGTAGGTCTAAATTTGGTTCTCTCAATAATCTTTCTCTTAATCTCATGTCTCTGATTCCACATATCAGAATATCTTTGGTGAGACTGTCTGTGAGGTTGCCGAATTCGCACTGTTGTGCCTTTTGGCGCAACTCTACTACGTACTCATCGAATTTTTGATGTTCCGCTTGTCCACATGTGAAGAATTTGTGTCTTAGGAAGTTGTTTTTCCTGGGTTCACAATATGCATCGAATTTTTCGATTACTGTCTGAAGATTCATTTCTTCGTCGGGTGAATCGAAATCCAGTGTGGAATGGATATCTCGGCCTTTAGAACCGATGCAAGTTAAAAACATTGAAGTTTTTACTTTGTCTGGCTTCATGTCACTTTCTGTTGCTATCAAAAAGAGATTGAATTCTTTTTTCCACTTTTTCCATGCTGCGGCTAGATTTTCCTGATTAAAGTCTAGGTCTTTTGGATGCGGTAAATTTTCCATTTCGTCTTTGAAGTATGATTTCAACTTCTTTTTTCCTTTGGTTTCTGTATTTTGGGTTCTTTTAGTATTCTGACACCATGTTGTTGTTATATATATATAATGTATTGAGTATTAAAGGAAGTAGTGAGTACTTAGTATGAAAGATTAAGAAAATGAGAGAGACTGAAACAACGTGTTAACGATACAAGATACTTTATTCGACTGCCGTTGTTGTACAAGTTAATTGTTTTGGCGGGAAACAAAGTGAAAGTCCTTTTATCAAGGGAGACAATGGGCGACGTTGATTGTTCATGTTTGTTGTGATGATTATATAACAATAAGCATCACGTTTTTCTTCGTGCATCAGTATTCCTTTTCCAAGACAGTGGCTGGTGAGGAATTTAGTTACCAATTACAGCTGATAACAGACGTCCCGATATTGACTCTTTGGAGAACAAATAAACTCGAATGATAAATTTGTTGGCATATTCGTAATAGCCGCTTCAGATTTTGGCACAAGGCCAGCAATTTCGGGAGAGCAGGTCAGTCAATTACATCGACCCCAGTGATTAATTGGTACTTGTTTTATCAACCCTGAAAGGATGACACACAAAGTCAACCTTGGCGGAACTTGAACTCAGAATGAAAAGACTGTCGAAAAGCTGCTAAGCATTTTTGCCTGGTGTGCTAACGATTCTGCTATCTCGCTGTCTTGGACATATCCATAATATTGATATGTTGGCACTAACGTATATCTGTGGTGTCCATAGAAACCCATTCAGTCGAAGGAAAAAGAGATATGCTGAGGGAAGTGGCAGAGAGAGAGGAGTGTTTAGTGGATGGAGGCGATGCCAGCCGAAGGAATAAGGAACAATGTACGGATATGTTATCACTCACATATGTGAATTACTGAAATTTGTCGTAGTTTGTTGTTAGAGGTGGTGGTTAATAGAGGTGGTAATGGTTGTGGTAGTGCTAAGAAAAAGATGACGAAGAATATAGTTATTCAATTGAAACAAAATTTATCTTTCTAATCCTCTATCATTTTAACTTATGGGATGTCATACAAATAACTATCGCCTGCTAAATAACGAAGATTAAGCCTCTTATACGATGCAATCTCATATAATATAGATACATGACCTGAGTTAACAAGAGACAGAATAAGAAGGGCGAACAAATGGTAGAGCAAGGTTGCCTGAAAGAGCACGAGAGAAGCAGAGAAAATATGAATGAGAAAATGTCTTGAATATTTATTACAGATTAGAAAAAGACTTCAAGAGAGAAGAAAGAAAACAATAAGGAAACTGGAATCCCATGATTGAGGAACCATATAACATTAGGAATCATTGAAAAGGTCTTTAGATTTATAGCTTAACCCCTGAATTACTGCCGGAATGGAAATGTTTTGTTGTTATGCTCCTTTAAGTATAGCCATATCGTGAAGAACTGAGCCTTTTTTTTTTACGAAAATAATAAAAATCAACATTTTCTTGTAAAAATATTTGCATCCACAATTGTGCCTTTTTCGTTGTTATATATAATTTGTATATAATTTGTATAAGGTATGTCCAATTTTTTTCAGTGCTCTCAAATTTAAAATCTTGAAATACTGTGCTGAAGAGCGAGAGTGATAGAATGGAAATGTGGTTTTTGCATTTTTCATATCTATCTAACTCCGAAACGCGTCCACAGTTAATCAAATGCCGGGTGAATTCGTTGTTTTTTCTCTTTGCCTACGTGGATTGTTTTTGAGTATATGTTGTCTAGGAGATTTTCTTATGGTAGAGAAATAGCTAGTTTTTTGGCTGGTATTTCTAAATTTTCGGTATGTGGCGAAGCAAATTGTTTTGCTGAACCCTAATTATAATTATACTCATAATTATAAAAATTATATATATATAAATTAAGAGGAATGACCACCAAAGTTGATTCCTAATATGCGAAAGATAGACGTCAAATCACCTTACCACGAACTGTCCGACAAACAGTTGAAGCTCTGAGTAACAGTTTGTGATGGTTTTTGTAGCTTTAATAAAAGCATTTTACTCTATCTTTCGCATTCGAGTACTATTTTTTCCACCTTGTTTTGCCTTTATTCACTTACTCGTGATTGTATGTGTGTGTTTTAACAGAACATCCAAGTTTAAGTGGGTATAATTATAACCTATAATTTATATGTTCAGTTTCATTCAAAAGTATTTAGATGGAATAAAAAGCATCTGAGTACAATTTGAGACAATGTTCCACTTCTTAAAGAGGAACTTTATTTTAGACAAGATGCGGAAATAAGGTGGTCCAATTTTCTAACAACTCATAGTAAAACTAATAGTGAAAGAGCTGCTATATTTATTGGTAAAAACAGAACGCCTCTTGAAAATAGGGATATTGGAATTTATGCAAGAGATTGCAATTATGTGCTTCTAAAACGAATTCCTGTTTTTCCTTCCATCTGAGTCTAATGTGTCATCTACTTCTATCTTCTTGTGGTGAATTTGGATGACACAATGAAATCCAGCAACATGCATCTCACAGAACACATATTCATACTCGGATGAATATGCAATAATTTCTAATTCAGGGCTGACATTTAGATAACGACTCAGTATTATCCATACGGGAGGAAATCTTTTTGCAGTCGTATTTAGTGGATGTTAATGTATAGATAGTGATACATGGCCTGAGTTAATAAGAGAGGAAGTACAGGAAAGTAGAGCAATTGGTACGACAAAATCAGAGGGAATAATCACAAGAAAGAAGCAGAGAAAATGAGACTGACAGAATGCACCGAGTTGAAAAATGCCATTTGTAGTTAATTAGGAATAATTAATCCCAGATTCGTAAGAAAGAGTATAGTGAGTTAATAGACCACTTCGATGCAAGAAAAGAAAATGATTTATAATCAACAATTTCAATTATATTACTTTTTTCTCGTTTCAAGAAAGGTTATAGAGCGTTCACCAATGCTTTCTAAGATTCTACGTAAATGGCAGCAAAATATGGGATGTCCAAGACACATCAATGACTTGTGGCAGAATGAGATAATAGAAAATCACTAGAATATAATTTCAAGGGTTTATAATATTTGCCTTAAAAGATATCAAGGAGAAACATATAATTGGCATGACAGAAACTTCTGTTGTTGATTAGTGTTCTGGAAGAAATAAAATTTTAAATGTAGAGAACATCGACATATTAATATCTGCAGAAATTCCCAATAAAGACATTCCATTGCAGGGTCTTGTGAAAAAATCCATGATGCATGAGTCGTCATGTGGTATTAATAATTTTGCTTCTCTTTGGGAAATTGGAACATGCATGGAAAGATTTCCAAATATCTTCGGAGAAATACAAAAGACGTTTGGTTCACGCTCACGAAAATTAAAATTCTTTTATGTGAGATGTTCAGTGAATGTGACAAAAGAAATGGACTGTCGGATAAAGAAATCATATTAGTATTATTGTTGTTGTTGTTGTTGTTATTATCTAAAAAAATCCGATGAGTTTGAAAGATGCTAAAAAATTTCATTTCCGTCTATTTTTGCTTCATGTTCCAGGATCAAGAAAATATGAATAATTGAGAAATTATGCCAATTTTTAAAGATGCATCTTTATGCTTGCTTACGGCTAAGATTATTGCAAAACCACAATGAGTTTGAAAACATTTTAAAGCAGGCTTCAACATTAAGAATGTCATCACACCTTTGAGAAATATTTAAGTTTTTTTTAATGCTTTTGTAATCCTCAAAATGCAATTCAAATATGGAATTCTTTTACAGAACAAACGATTGAAGATATTTTTTTTATAGAGAACAGGACAGAGAAGAAGAAAAAATTTCCCTTCACACTTCATTCAATAAATCAAGATCTAATCGAAAATAGAACAAATTGTCAAAGAATAATATTAACAGAACCTAGAAGAATTTTGAGGCATTAACGGACAAAAATTTCCATGTTCAGTTAAAATTCTATTAATCTGAATAAAGAAGAATGAATGATAATCGCTATGGTGATAGATACAGTTGAGAAGAAGAGAAAAAGAACTTCTGGAATGTAGTTGCTTTATATCGACGCTCCAGGACAATGTAGTTGTGTGGTTAGGACGTTTGCATTGGAAACTGTATGGAAACCCGTTGTTTATATATCTATACATATGCATATGTGTGTGCGTGTTTGTGTTTGTTTCTTACCTCTACCATTTGAAAACCGCTGTTCGTTTGTTTTATTACCCGGAAATTGAGCGGTTCGGCAAAACAACTGATAAAATAAGTTCCATATTTTAAAAGAAATAAACACCAGGGTTCGTTTTGTTTGACTAAACCCTCCAAGGTGGCGCGCCCCACCAAATGGCTTCAATCCAAAGACAGAAAGAATTAAAAGATAAAAGATGATTAATGAGATAATAGATATTACCATTTCTCATCTCAGCTCGAAGTGATGTATTGAAATATATTCTGATAAATTACTGATGGGTGGTCAGATATATTGGGTTGGGTGGAAAACCTAAGGTCATCCCATAAACCACTCTTCCCCATTTTTAATATATACTGCTCTACATCTTAGAGTGTGCTTCTTCTTTGGATTTATGCTTTCTACAAACGTTATATACATTGGGTTGGCAACTAAGTTCCCACCGTTTTTTCAAATTTTGGAATCTATTTTTGTAGTCGTCAGCATGGAGTTCTTCTGCTGCATACCAACGCCCACCCTCATATCGCCAATATGACCAAGAAAGCCATTCAAATGCATGGCTGGGAAGTGCTGCCACACCTGCCATACTCTCCTGATTTGGCACCAACGGATTTCCACCTCTTTCGATATCTTTCAAATGCTATTCGCGGAGGTTCGTTCAATACTGATGCAGAATTGAGAGCTTAGTTGGATCTATTTTTCGAGTCGAAATCGGATGATTTCTACCAACGAGGTATTGAAAATCTTGTAAACAACAAGCATGAATACATTATTGATTAATTAGTTGTTATTTTTTATTAAACATTTAAAAAATTTAAATTTAAAAAAACAGCGGGAACTTAGTTGCCAACCCAATAGAATTTATTTAAACCACTGCAGATGGTAAGTACATAGGCGCAGGAGTGGCTGTGTGGTACGAGGCTTGCTTCCCATCCACATGGTTCCAGGTTCAGTCCCACTACGTGATACCTTGGGCAAGTGTCTTCTACTATGCCCTCGGGCCGACCAAAGCTTGTGAGTGGATTTCGTAGATGGAAACTGAAAGAGGCCCATCGTATATATATATATGTATTTGTGTATGTGTATGTGCGCATTTGTATGTCTGTGTGCTTGTATTTGTGTACCTGTGTTTGTCCCCTCAACATCGCTTGACAACCAATGTTGGTGTGTTTACGTCCCCGTAACTTAGTGGTTCGGAAAAAGATAGCGATAGAATAGATACTAGGATTTACAAAAAATAAGTCCTGAGGGTCGATTTGTTCGATTAAAGGCGATGCTACAGCATGGCCGCAGTCAAAATGACAGAAACCAATAAAAGAGTAAAAGAACTTGTTTAAGCTACAGAAGGCGCGTGGTTTTGTGGTTAGTAAGAAATTTTTATATTTTGATCTGTTAAGAAACGCGCCGCTGGGAATCGAATTCGTGAGTTCGATTCCTGGCAACGCGTTGTGTCCTTGAGCAAGACACTTTATTTCACCTTGCTCCTGTCCACTCAGCTGGCAAAAATGAGTAGAACCTGTATTTCAAAGGGCCGGCCTTGTCACTCTCTGTGTCACGCTGAATCTCCCTGAGAAATAAGTTAAGGGCACATGTGTCTGTGGAGTGCTCAGCCACTTGGACATTAATTTCACGAGCAAGCTGTGACCGTTTTTCGGTTGAACTGGAACCTTCGTCGTCGTAACCGACGGAACACCAGTGGTTAAAGTGTAGGGAAGATACGGAACTTATAACGTTAATCGATATAAGCTCTTGTAATATATTGCCTACCTCTTGGCGATCCCGTTTCTTGAAAGATCAAGACGTAACGTTTCTGAGATGAAAAATTCATAATATCTTCTTCTGCTATCCAAGCTATCAGTAACTGTCTTCAAGGCATCACTGGTATCGATATTACTGTTATCGATAGGTACCTAGAACGATCTCATTTCTGGCAGCATTTCAAGCATTATCGCTAAACTCAAAATATGAAACCACAAAAACGATTGAAAGAACTTGGCAAATCTTTTGCTTCTGCTTGGAAACGGAACGAATTCAACTACGCAGATTATAGCAGGAATTAGGCAGCTATTAGCCTTACATGATGACAAAGTATCTCTCTGTTCATGCATTAAATTTATCTGATAAAATCTATTTTTCGCGAAACAACTCAGAGAAGCAATCACGTGTACTACTCGCATGTAAAAACTCTCACTGTCGTTTTTCAAATTGTTGAAGTGCGTATGATAATAGTGTTGAATTACGAATAAAGGGGAAAAAAAAGAAAATTATTTTTAATCATGTTTTATTGATAACACTTTATATTTCATTTTATTATGTTTATATGTGTATACAATAATTTTGTTTATATACTATGTTTATATACAATGTGTATACAATACTTGCATTATTATTATTATTATTATTATTATTGTTGTTGTTGTTGTTTTTGTTGTTGTTGTTGTTGTTGTTGTTGTTGTTGTTGTTATTATTATTATTATTATTATTATTATTATTATTATTATTATTATCTATAACATAATTGATAAATTGTAAACCTCAGGCAAAATGGGGAACATGCCTGTTAGTGTTAGCGTGAATAGTTTTTATCTAAGAAGCTGAAGGATGAAACTTGTCTTATCAAGAATCCAAATGTTGCCACTCAAAGATTTGAATCTCAGTTACAGGTACTTTTTATAAGCTTTCTCCAGAAACTTCTCGAGTGTTCTGGTGATAATTTTGAGGCCAGAAGAGTTAACCCTTTCTTTAGAAAAAAGTACACTCAGCACAAGTTGTTGTCAGAGATGCTTGATTAAATATTACCATATTTAGTATTGATGTTCACTAACAGCAACCACCTTCGATCGATATTAGCAAATATATTAATGTTATACGTCAGCTATTTGAGTTTTAAAATTTAAACATTCAGGTTATAATCTTGTAGCAGTGATTCGAAACCGGACCGCGACACAACCGATCATGCATCACGACCGAAATACAGTTGTTTCATGTGATCGGTCTGTTAAGCAACCAATCGACGTCAAACCATTTGCGTAATTCAATCTTCTAGAATTTTCTTTTTGTACCCTATAAAAACTGCATTTGGCGCTTACACTCTTTGCAGAGCGTTGAGCGAGGCCGACTCATTTACACGTCTCACCTCTTGCTGTGCAGAATATTGGGGCAGCTGCACGTTTTCTCCATTCTTTCCGTAGCCTGACAACCCAGGAAGACGGTTAAAACAAATGGCAGATAGACACAGGAATCTCCGTCACCAGGAATGTAGCACAATCATTTCCAAGTATGTTGGACCAGCCATATGTTGCTGTATCAGTAAACGCGAAGTAGTATGTCTCTCCCAGCACGTATGTAATTATTGCTGTTGTTATTTGTAAATTAAACTCTGTGTTGTAACAAAAATATTTTGTTAAATATTCGCGGATGTTAGTTAATTCTTTACGCAGCCCAAGCAACACATTTTCATTCATCGACTCAACCAGTTATCACCACAGACCTCTACCTTTCTATTATAGGCCCACAGCCTGAAATTTAAGGGGAAGAGACCAGTCAATCAAATCGACACAAGCACATAACTGGTACTTATTTTTTATCGACCCCGAAAGGATGAAAGGCAAGGTCGACCTCGGCGGAATTTGAACTCAGAACGTAACGGTAGACGAAATACTTATTTCTTTACTACCCACAAAGGGCTAAACACAGAGAGGACAAACAAGGACAGATAAACGGATTAAGTCGATTATATCGACCCCAGTGCGTAACTGGTACTTAATTTATCGACGCCGAAAGGATGAAAGGCAAAGTCGACCTCGGCGGAATTTGAACTCAGAACGTAGCAGTAGACGAAATACTTATTTCTTTACTGCCCACAAGGGGCTAAACACAGAGGAGACAAACAAGGACAGACAAACGGATTAAATCGATTACATCGACCCTAGTGCGCAAATGGTACTTAATTTATCGACCCCGAAAGGATGGAAGGCAAAGTCGACCTCGGCGGAATTTGAACTCAGAATGTAACGGCAGACGAAATACGGCTACGCATTTCGCCTGGCGTGCTAACGAGTCTGCCAGCTCTCCACCGTCATCACCACAGACCAGTCAACAAATACCTCTCCCGAGACAATCTCAAGGAAAGCTAACTGCTACAAAATAAAGGGCTTTCGAACAACAACCGGGAAATATCCAGACGTGTTTTAGCTTAGTTGAAACAGTTTGAATGCAACATATGAATTACTAACCGTATTTACTCCACCAGAAATGCCATAGAATAAATTAAATCTTAAAATAGGATTGGTTGTAATGCCGTTAAGTAACACATCAATTTAGCGAGGGCTTTGTAAAGGAACTGGAGCAGAAAATGTTAAATTGCATCGTGATTAAAATGAAGGATTGTTAATAAGTGGGTCTTTGACAGGCAGAAGAACGTTAATACCTAGAATTAAACTGGAAATTAGTGAATCAAATTCACCTTTTATTTTACAAAGAACTCAGATTAATGGCGACACGTGGTTGCACGAGTGATGACAATTAATAAAGTAGAAGGGCCAAAGCAATTAATAGGATAAAGATTTGCTTTTCTTGCGGCGAATTTCGCCATGAACCGTTATATGTTGCATTATCTAAGGTTAGGAAATTAAGTGATGGTACTGATGCTGTTGTCTTCTTCTTCTTCTTCTTCTTCTTCTTCTTCTTCTTCTTCTTCTTCTTCTTCTTCTTCTTCTTCTTCTTCTTCTTCTTCTTCCAATCAGGACTCACGCTATTAGCCACAAAGAATAATCTCTAATTCGAGCCTACTCTAAGCTACTAAGAATGCGTGTGGCAACTTGAAGATCCACCCACCACACGCGATAGACTGGCAGTTGCACGGGTACAAAAAGTACGTTGTTATCCTCATTCTGTAAACGGTAGCTTTTAACGGGTGGAGAACTGAACCATCCTGGGGTACAGAGGATTCGCAATTCAGGCTAGGGTCTGAAAGTTTACCACACCATAGTGGGTTACACCATGGTTCCTCTGCTTTGTGGCAGAAAGTAGGAAGAGAAAGTTGTGGTGAAAGAGTACAGCGGCACCCCCCTCCGCGCCGGAACCTCGCGGAGCTTAGGTATTTTTGCCCAATAAACACTCACAATACCCCGTCTGGGAATCGAAACCGCATTCTTACGACCGCGAGTCCGCTGCCCTAACCACTGGGCCATTGCGCCTTCACGTTGTTGTTGTTATTGTTGTTGTTAGGGTAGTTAATACCAACAGGCGCATGCGTGGCTATGTGATAACAAGTTTGCTTCCAAACCGCAAGTATTTTTTATTATAGCCTTGAACCGACAAAAGCTTTGTGAGTGAATTTGGCAAACGGAAACTGAAAGAAGCCCATTGTGTGTGTGTGTGTGTGTGTGTGTGTTTCTTTGTGCCTGTTTGTCTACCCCATCCCCACCGCTTGACAACCGGTGCTGCTGTGTATACGTCCCCTGCAACATTGCAGTTCGGCAAAAAAGACAGATAGATCATAAGCATCAGGCTTTAAAAAAATATACTCTGGTCGGTTCGTTCGACTAAAATCCCGCAAGGTGGTACTCTAGCATGGCCGCAGTTTAATGATTGAGACGAGTAAAATGGCAAAAGGCATGGAAAACAGAGAAAAAAAGCATGAATTAACATGTTGACTGCCAACTACGAGATAACTCGTAGTTGGCAATCTATGCAAATCTGCCAGGTTGGAGCATACTCGTAGAGGTCTATTTTATTGTAACACACTTAAAATGAACTGGAGTCTGGAACTAACATTGTGAGTGTGTTGTGGAAACACTAAAGAATCTTTTATTTGCTCAATGATACGAGTTAACGCGTATCATGGCACCTACCTAGAAATATATTTGGTAAAACACCTATATATATCAGGTATAAATATTAGATGTCGATGCAGTTGGTGCAGGAGTACTGCGTTGTCTCTTACGACCTCGAGCAAGTAATTGTTCATCTTCGTCCCTAGACCTAGCTTCACTGGTATTACTTCCACTGGTATTTGCTACATAATTTTTATCCAAAGCATCTAAGTATTCACTCTCTGACTCTAAGATATCATCTTCCGATAGTTCATTTTCCGCGAGTTCATAATGAAAACATTATACAATGAAGAGACATGGTCAAATAATGAATAACATACCTATTTCTTTACTACCCCCAAGGGGCTAAACATAGAGAGGACAAACAAGGACAGAAAAAAAGGGATTAAGTCGATTACATCGATCCCAGTGCGTAACTGGTACTTAATTTATCGACCCCGAAAGGATGACAGGCAAAGTCGACCTCGGGGGAATTTGAACTCAGAACGTAGCGGCAGACAAATTTCCGCTAAGCATTTCGCCCGGCGTGCTAACGTTTCTGCCAGCTCGCCGCCTTAATAATGAATAACATACCCTCAAAGCCTTCGTAGCAAACCAATCTGAGCATTTTGCATTGCTATGAGATCACTCGTATCACGTCATTGTAGTGTAATTACATGTATTGTGTACCTATATACCACCGCGCACAAAATATTTCATCTTTTTGATTTGAGAAAATTAATAAAACCCTTTTGGCAAATAGAAACAGATTATATCGACATCCTGTGGCAGGCAACGTGTTAAAAACATTGTATACAAGGCTGTATTACATCAAAGATGCAAATTTATGGTATCGTTAGTTAGAGATGATGATATTAATGATACAGTGATGTAATAATTATGCTGATATATAATTGTTTGTAATATTGTATTATTAATGATAATTGTAATATTACTAATTGTTATATTGTCAATTGTATTAATATTATGAATCACTGTAATATCTTTAATTATTATAGTATTTTTAGTTAATGTAATATTAATAATTATTTTATTAATAATAATTATTTGATGTTGAAATCAAATGAAATATTTTCATTTTCCTTCTCCTCCAACCACCATCAGGAGATAAATCACTTTAAAACAATTTTGAATTTACAAATACATGTTAAAGTAATTACTCTGTCGTAGTTATTAACGACTGTGGGGGTTGCACGGATTTAACTAATTTTTATGAATGATAAAGAAACTAGAGCAGAATTTATGTTAAAGTTTCCTTAGTGTTGTTATTGCTCTTCATCTTTCGAGGGGTAATGTACGAGGACATAATGTATATCCTTCACTATTTTGAAATTGAGGCCATTGAGTTCTGGCTGGATAATTTATCTACAACACATAGAAAATGAATTTATAATACTAGGGCTAAAATTCTCTCCAGAGAATAACTGCTTTGCGTCTAATGACAACTTATATCAACAGAAATCTGGAACTGTGATGGTGACGAAAACAGTCCCCTCCTATGCAAATCGTGTTGAGCTATCTAGAGATTATGATGTACGAAAAATCCTCGCAAAAATATTCGAACTCTTTGTTTTAAATCTATAAAAAAACAACTAGCTGTATACTTCGACGATTGAGGAAAACATACAGAAAGCAATATAATTCCACCTACTCCTTTATGGAATTAACAAAAATATACAATTCACTTTGGAATATAGCCAAGATTAATTCCTATTTGTAACTATTCTAATAAGGTATGTCAATAACCAAACAAAGATGGACATTTACTATGAATCTAGACTCCAAACAATTATCTTGCATTCAATTCATGCCATCTGATCAACACCTCAGTGCTTGTCCCTTATAACCTATTCAAAAGGTTCTGCACAATTTTACCTGATGAAAACGCCCGTAACATAAGACTTCAAGAATTACAGGATACATACTCACCATCCTTAATCGATAATAGAATATAACGAGCCAAGAAATTCAATATCTTAGAACTAAGACAAGATGAAGAAATATATCGCAAAACGAAGAAATATATCTGAAACGAAGAAATATATCTGAAACGAAGAAATATATCTAAAAACAGTTAGACGCTCAGGATTTTAAGGGAACTACATTGGGCAAACCAGAGTGTTCTTAACACAACACATAACTTTGTATAGATCACAAATTAAAACACGGGAATATAGACAAATAGGACTCAGTAAATATGCAGATAAAAACACCGAATATTCATTTTCTTTAGTCCAGGGTAAGGTTCTCAAAGCATTTAAGTTTTGTTTTTCACACACACACATATATCAGTAATAACAGTGTGGCTGATAATACAAGATGACTTGTATTTAGATATACAGGAAAAACACGGAGAGGGTGATGACGAAATATATTTACACACAGTGAAATGGTTCAATTGCAATGTATCATAGCTAAATGTGAGGCATAAAACTTGAACAAAAATTGAAAGCAGAAAAGAAGCAGCTCGTAGCAACACAAGAAAATTCTTACAAAACTATACTTTACTTGCCTAAAACATTGATCATGTTAGCGAAGAACGTTTATGAGCGGGAATAATACCATGAGATGTAGAATATGAGCTAAATTAAAAATATCTTAATGAGGTATTGCTCATGAGAATAATTAATGTATCCTGTATGAGACATTGTTCATGAGAATGGTTTGTGTCTCTCTGCAACATTGTTCAACAGAATAATTAATGTGTCTGCTTAAGACATGGTTCACGGAAATAATTAATGCGTCTGTATAAAACTTAGTTCATGAGAAAAGTTGATGTGTCTGCATGAAATTGTTCATAACATTAGTTGACAAGTCTGACTAAAACGGAGTCCATTCAAAGATTATAATAAGCTTGACATTATGAATATACGTGGCGCAGGCGTTGGTAAGTGGTCAGAAGCTTACTTCAAAACCACATGGGTCTAGGCTCGGCTCCACTGCGTGGAAATTTAGGTAAGTGTATTCTGCTATGGCACTGGGCTGACCAAAACCTTATCGGTGAATTTGGTAAATAGAAACTGATGGAAGTCTGTAGTATATATTTGTATTTTGTATATGTGTGGTACTCTGTCGGTTTCGACGACAAAGGTTCCAGTTGATCCGATCAACAGAACAGCCTGCTCGTGAAATTAACGTGTAAGTGGCTGAGCAATCCCCAGAGACGTCGTTCCTTTATTGTAGTTCTCAGGGACATTCAGCGTGACACAGAGTGTGACAAGGCTGGCCCTTTGAAATACAGGTACAACAGAAAAAAAGAAGAAAGGGTGAGAGAAAGTTGTTGGAAAGAAAGAGTACAACAGAAACAGGAAGAAAGAATGAGAGAAAGGTGTGGTGAAAGAGTACAGCAGGGTTTTCCACTACCCTCTGCCGGAGCCTCATGGAGCTTCAGGTGTTTTCACTCAATAAACAATCACAACGCCCGGTCTCGGAATCGAAACCACGATCCGCTGCTCTAACCACGGAGCCATTGCGCCTCCACGTATATGTGTATACATATGTGTGTGTATGTGCTTGCGTGTACAAACACTATATATACTCATATACAACTATATATAAAGGCGAGCTGGCAGTATTGTTAGCAGGCCGAGCAAACTGCTTTACGGCATCTCGTCCGTCTTTATGTTCTGAGTTCAAATTCCGCCGAGGTCGACTTTGCCCTTCATTCTTTCGGGATCGATAAAATAAGCACCAGTTAAACGCTGGGGCCGATCTAATTCACTTAGCCACCACCACTGAACTTGTTGGTCTTTTGCCAAAATTTGAAATCAATGTGTGCATGTGTGTGTGTGTGTGGGGGGGGGGTACAAGAGTAAACAAGAGAGACAGAGACAGGCAGAAACAAGGAAAATGCCACTTGCATTTTAATACCATGCAAATATTCTTTAAAAACCTTTAATTTTTCCAAAATTTAATTGTTTTCTATACTTAAAGTTGATATGACCGAAACCGGTACTAAAATGTTTTTTTATAAAATTATCTTAGCATTCTCTACCTTGACTCTTTTCCATATATATATATATATATATATATATATGTAAATGTAATATGTGACAATTATTCGGTAGCCATGATAAAACTCCGAGTTTCGGATGCTGAGGTGGAAATCCACGCCGCCATCTCTTCAGTTATCCGATGCGTTTGTGCTTGCACGTGCGCATGCGCCAGTCAGTGTAATACACTGGTGAAGGCTGCTAATTTCGTGTCGTTGATTCGTTAAGCAAAAAGTGAAGCTGAAAAAAGCATATCATGCTTTTATTTTAAATAAAATTCTATGAAAATCATCTTCACTTAACGTCATAAATGTTGTGAACTGGCCAGATAGGTGTAGATGCCAACACAAAAGGTCGACCCGGAGTTCTGCTGAAGGATCTCTGAAGTACTGTTACTTGACGGCGCGGAACATTGCTCAGAGATGAAGGGATCCGTCTAAGTCGAGCCGCAACTTCATTGCGTTTAGAGGTCATGGTACCAGTCCTAAGGACACGTGATGAGAATCTCGCAGCAAAGGCTTGCGAGACATACTTCACACCAAATCAAACCAAACATCGGGCAGCGTAGGGGTAGAACAAGAAGGAGATGGCAGGATGACATTTATATTCTCAGTTTGTCATACTTGGAGATCCTTCCGGAAATTTTAATGATGGTCCCTTCTAATAGGAC
Source organism: Octopus sinensis (assembly GCF_006345805.1). Lineage (NCBI taxonomy): Eukaryota > Metazoa > Mollusca > Cephalopoda > Octopoda > Octopodidae > Octopus > Octopus sinensis. Next base: position 201,283,087 of record NC_042997.1, on the reverse strand, counting down.
CCTATTGAGGAAGTGACTGAGAAATCTAACCCCTGAAACCTCCTAGGAATAGTGGCTGCTAAAAATGGATGAATTTATGGATAAAAGTCATCTTTGAAATGCGTGGACGCACGAAAATAGTCAATGGAACTGGCTGTAAAGAGTTGCTCATAGATCCATACAAGATCAAAAATTCCAAGTTTCGGTTTAAACCAATTTTTCGAAAAAAAATATCGGATATTTCTTCGCATAACATCTAACAAGCTCGACTCTATATAGCACAGGAAATAAATTATTGGTACCATTTGAATGGAATCAACGTTTGAGACGTGCCTTGGAAGATGTTGATGAAAATTGCATCTGCACACAGACAGAAACGCATACACAATAGTTACACACACACATACACACATGTATATATAGATGCATGTATGTATATATATATATATATATATATATATATATATATATATTGTGAGTAGATTTGATAGACGGAAACTGAAAGATACCCGTCGTATATATATGCGTGTGTGTGTGTGTGTGCGTGTGTATATGTGTGTGCGTGTGTGAGCGAGTGCGTGTGTATGTTAGTGTGTTTGTATGTTCCCCCGCCATCACTTGACAAGCGATGCTGGTGTGTTTACGTCCCCGTAAATTTGCGGTTCGGCAAAAGAGACCAATAGAATAAGTACTAGGCTTACAAGAATAGGTCCTGGGGTGGTGCTCTAGTATGGCCGCAGTCAAATGGCTGAAATGAATAAAAGAATATATATGTATGTATCATTTAATATACACAAATATACACAATTTACAAAAAGTTACAAATAGGCTCCTGCTTTACAGATGTAATAAGCTGGTGGATTTAAATAACATGCCAAGTATCTCCAAGTAATCTTTTAGGTTCGGCGTGTATATATATATATATATATATATATATATATATAAAATACAGAGAAAAAACACAAGAAAAAAACAACAACGTGAGGACGTGGTACATGCAAAGTATTAATAAGACACTCAGGGAAGGAAAGAAAAAGTGTTTTACGTTTCGAAGAAAGCTCTTCTTCAGAAATAGGAGACAGAGGAAAGTCCAAGAGAAAAGGAAGATGGAGAAAAAAAATCTGCCGAACATCGAAGTCATGTGCCATATCTATCTATCTATCTATCTATCTATCTATCTATCTATCTATCTATCTATCTATCTATCTATCTATCTATCTATCTATCTATCTATCTATCTATCTATCTATCTATCTATCTGTCTGTCTGTCTGGCTGTCTGTCTGTATATCTGTCTGTCTGTCTCTGTCAGTATGTATGTACATCTGCCTGCCTCTATAAATCAATGTATGCACTGGCTCGGTAATGTGGGAACAACATGATCTCAAGCGCAATCAAAAGACCCAAAAGATGTCCAATACCATTCCCTGCATATATGGTTTTATATCAGAGTGGCCATCTCTTAGAGCCGTGCTGTACAAACGCTGAGGCTTCACTCCTTTTAGTTTTAAGGGGCCTTCCTTTGTCCCCACATACTTCCACATGCTCGGTTGTCCATTGGGTCCAGTTGCTGTTACTTCTGCCTCGTAAACAACTGTTTCCGTATTGCAGTGGCCATTTGGTGGACAAGTTCTGTAACCCCTGCATGAACATCCTGCTTCAGCCTCGGGTCTGAACCTACCTACTAAAATCTGTATACATATGTATATATATATGTTTAACTGAAAAGTTAGTCAAAAGTTTCTGGTAATGTGCATAGCATGAACATACACACACGATAGTTGTGGAAAGTGAGAATGAGTGCTTAGCACGTAGGTATGTATGGATGAATGTATGCGTGCAGGGATGCATATATGTATGTTTGTATGCATGTGTATGTGCATGTATGTATGTTTATATGTATGTATGTTTGTATGCATGTATGTACGTATGTATGCATGCCTGTATTATGTATGTATGTATGTATGTACGTATGCATGCATGTAAGTATGTACGTGTATGTGTATGTATGCATGTATGTATCTTGTATGTATGTATGTGAAATTTATGGAAAGATTTTTTTATATAGTTTCAATAGTTAGAAAAACATTTCATCGTATCAAAATTGTTTATTAGATATAAAAAACTTTTCAAAAAGTGCAAGTAAACACAGACATAAGGAAAGGACTTTCTTTTGTGTAAACACTTTTTGTTGTTTTCAGTTTTTCAAACGAAAGCATGTTATAAGGTAATTCATAGAGAAATAATCAAAATAACTGCTTTTATTTGTGGTTTTCACCATTTCACCTTTAATTTTGGATTTAGAGTTCTGAATAAAAATCCTTCCACCTTTAATAATTACTATTTTTCTTCTTATTTTAGATATTTTGAAATTCCGTTTTCATCTAAGAAATAGTATCCTTGCAGTAGAGATCAGTTTTAAATAGTCTTTCTTTTCTTAATTCCTAAAATGCCCAGAGAAGGTAGTTTCCCTTTTGTTAATTTCTGAGGCGAACGCTATTTGTAAATTTCAGGTATTATGTTAGGTCATCCTTACATTTACTCCAAATATTAAGCAATCATCCAGGAATCTTTTGTTTACGATTACATAGGAATGGAAATACTGATATGTAATCGAAGAGATATTTTTTCTTCTAAGAATCTCATCAGTAGTGTTGGAAACATTCGAAACATGGGTGCCACTTCTGTGCCCTTTGCTGTTTCTTTTAATTTGAAGGTAATATTGGTTATCAAGGAAGTAATTGATTTCAATAATCAATTATAATCTTTCTAGTAGGAATTCTTTTGGGAATCCCTACAATTCCTTGTAGCTAATTGTCTATTCAGAATTCTAATACTTTTAATCCTAATCCATGTGGAATATTTATGTGGAAATGGTCACATTAAAACTAACCTGGATCATCTCTATATTTACTCTTTCGTGAATGGGATTTAGGAACTGCACATCTTCCCTGATGAAACTAGAAAATAGTTTGAATAATGGCTTCAAAATAATGTCAAGTAAATTGTTTGATTGTGAGTTTGATGTTGGTTCTGCAACAACTGGGCATAATGTTAAATTAAATGGTTTGGCAATGTTCACATATTGTGTATGGGTAACTGCGCATATGAGTGAGTGAAAGTGTGTGTGCATGTGTATGTGTATTTGTGTGTGTGTGAGTGTGTTTGTGCGTGTGTGTGTGTATGTATCTATGTATGCATGTATGCCAGTATAAAATATTCTATCAAGTTGTATCCCTTTACATCAAAAGGTAACTTTGCCGTTTGTTAAATCATTCTTTAGGTGCCATTTCCAGAATGTATAACACAGACGACCGTGTTCTGCCACAATTATCTGTTCTTTGTTTCCTGCAACAGTTCTACTTCCTGATGTGTAATGCTTCTTTCTTCCAACCAATTCAACCAATTCAAGCTTGACACTCATATCAACCTTCTTCCTCTGCTCCAACCTTTCCTCCAATCTTTCTGGTCCTCACTAAACACTGCAGGCCCTCTTTCCTCATCACATAATCAAAAATTGCAGTTTGTTAGCCCTTATTCCATAAAGCAGTTTCCTATTTGCTACAACCTGAGTTACCACTTCTTTATCAGGCACTTCAATAGGTAGATATCAATAGAATAAGCACCAGTCTGAAAAAAGTACCAGGGTTGATCACTAACGACTAATGTTCATAGAAGTGTTATCACAATAAGGCTGCAGTTCAATGAATGAAACCATCAAGCAACAACAAAAAAAATTAAAATAAGCAAGATTTGGTTTATTTCAGTTAAAGTCTCAGATGAAAGAGACGAAGGGTCTTAATAAAAGATTGGATAGTTGAATCATCGACGAATAACATTTAGTATTGTTGAAGGTTACAAAGGGTGTCATATGTGGAAAAATAATGTCATTTCACCAGATAAATATTTATAGTCTTTCAGCTCAATGCACAATCATCCGGAAAAAAAATGGGTTGAAGAAAATTTGATCTGGAAGAGACTTTAAGTAAACATCAATTGATGTATAATAGAGAGCAATGTTGGACATCATCCTTTTGTTTATTATTTATTTTTCACTTCGTATTATTAGTCAATAATTCTTTCGTTTCTTAACGTTTAAACAAATGATAGAAAATAATGTCAAAATATTATGAGTTAAGATGTTTCTTCGTTCAGTGGAAGGAAAAATGGAATACAATAAAATACAATAAAATGTTAGAAGATGCTTTGAACATATGAAATGGTTTAGAAGATTTTTTTGATATTTCAGATATCTTAACATTTGTTTTTTTGTGTGTTTGTTACCCAATATTGCAACTTTTTTATTTGATATAATAAAATAAAATAAAATAAATCATAATTATTATTGTTATCATAACTATTATTATTATTGCTGTAATTGTTGTTGTTGTTATCATCATCATCATCATCATCATTGTCATCTTTATCGTTTGTGTTTTCCTAGTTTCAGTCATTGGTCTGTAGCCATGATGGGGCAACACCCTGAAAGTTTAGTAAAACAAATGGACCCCATTTCTTATATTTTTGTTAAAGTCTCATACCAAATCTGTCAGCTTCATTTGTGAAGCATCAAAGTAAAAGGAATGTAAACAAAACAACACTTGCTGTCAAATTGTGGTAGGAGGGTACAAACACAAACAAATCTACACGCATGACCAACTGACCCCAAAAATAATCAACCTCTCATGATGGAATCTTATGGTAAGTGAAACAAAAATTCTACAATATAGTCTAAAATTCACACCAACGCCTAAACCCAACACAACAGACCTTATAAAAGGTACCGAGGAATCTTGCAGAAAACTGCGCCTGTGGGAATTCTTTCAAAACAATCATAGCGATAATCCAGCACTTGTACAGAACAAAACAGGTTTTAAACCTCCGATGAATATAAACACCTAGAGGATTATACAAAATACCCGAAAAGGTCTTCTAACTCAAACATTCTAAATATTACAGATGAGGAACAAAAATCATTACAATGTCTACATCTAGATATACCATTATTAGTATGGCAAAAGTTGGTGTGACTTTCGTCCCCATTGCAGTGCCTTGTATTTGTAGATAATATTAATTATCATAGTCATTAAAGAAACTGAGAAAGGAGGAGCCATTGTAATAATGGATAAGATCCATTTTAGATAAATGGTCTTAGAACAACTCAATGACCAGCAATTCTACAGAAAACTAGATTGCAATGTTGATAAAAGAATTATGAGCAAAATTGGTGAATTTATCAGCAAATTCAAGGATGACTTAACAAGAAAAGAATTTTGAAGTGAAAACAAGTAATTTTTATGCATTTCCTAAAATCCATAATTCCAAACAGATCAACAACAGCTTAAAAGACCTCCATTCTCCATATATAAAGATTCCCAAACCAACTAATCTTAAATTGCATCCAATTGTTGCAGGCACAGCATCCAATACCCAAATATTAAGCAACTTGTTGGATATAATTTTAAAAACTTTATGCAGATTAGTTCCCAGTTTCATCAAAGATAACATGGACTTCTTAAGCCATATCCCAGAATGGATAGATAAAGAGATAGTATTAGTTAGTTTTGACATAACTAGTCTCTACACAAATATCCCCCATATATATGAACTAGAGGTAGTAGAATTATGTATAATCAAACACCCACAAAGAATTCAGGAAAGATTCTCAACAGAATTTATACTTAAAGGTTTACAAATAGTACTAGAAAACAACTACTTCTTTGATAATCAGTATTATGTACAAATACAAGGCACCGCAATGGTGACGAAAGTCACACCAACTTTTGCCATACTAGTAATAGGATACCTAAGTGTAAAGATCTACACCCTATCAAGAACTACTTTTATAGGAAACTGGAGAATATTTTTTGATGACTGCTTCATATTTTGGAAGTGAAGTAAGCGGGACCTAACAAAATTTCTTAAATTAATAAATAGCATTCATGTCTCAATCCAATTCACTGTAGAAATGAATGAAAAGGAAGTCCCCTTTCTGGACATCCTTATAATTAAAGAAAATAAGACAGTTACAATGGACCTTTACTATAAGAACGCAGACATACACCAATATTTAGATTTGAGATCTTGTCACCCTTCCCATACAAAAAAAGGGACATACCATTTAATATGCCAAGGCACATATGCTCAATAGACGCAGATACTGTTAGATGAGAGAAATGACTGACATAACCTAATATATTCCTTCATAAACAAAAAATATCCCAAGTTAATTCAACAGGCCATACCAAAAGCAAAGGAAATCCCATCCCGATCTCTACCTTATGGAGAAACACTCAAGTTAGGTGTAAAAATAAAAATACAAATAAAAATATTCCATTTGTAGTCATCCACAATCCTAGAAACCACAACATCCTGCACTCAGCCAAACAATATTTCCCAATTCTACATCAATCACCAAATCTCCAACGAATAATTAAAAAATCACAAATCATCAACAGTCGAAGACAACCATCAAACCCCAAGAGACTCCTAACTAAGGCGAGATTCACATTTGAAAAAGAAACAATGCAAGTAACCAACTGTGGAAACCCACGCTGTGGGACATGTGAATTAATTGGGCAAGGGACGACTAAAACTTCAAAAATGGGAAGGAATTAAAAGTGAGTGCAAACATGAATTGCAAAACAAAAAAACCTCATCTACTGCATCACAACCCACAATACAATGAAAAATAATTGGAGAGACAGGAAGGAAGCTGACCAGGCGTGTAGATGTGCATAAACAACAAATTAGGGATTCATCACTTAGGAATGTCCCATGCAGTGAACATCCAGATATCTGTGCAAATGGAAAATTTAAAATATTTCTTTTTTTTCTCATGATTTAGGACCAACTAACCTATGCTTGACTGCCGTTGGCACAGAACCCTTCTGTACTGTGGTCTTCGAAGGTCTATTTTGAATATTTGCTACTACCACAAAATAAACGATGAAAATGTACAATTATGGAAGGCAAAAGAAGACTACTTTATAAGAATTCTAAATTCGAAATTAAACCAAAAATAGTCAACACTCTAAACAATAAACGTTGATAAAAGGATATTCATGACTAAAACCATCAGACCGAAAATAAACTAAATATAATCCTACCACTACCACAAAAATAACTTCCTCTTTAAGAGCGCAAGTATTTCAAAATGTTTAACGAAAGCACTCACATGTCAGAAAAAAACTTCTTCCCCAAAAAGGTTAGTAACATCCTCATAACAAATCTTATAACCTTAAAAAAAAATCCCCTTTACATTTCAAAAACTGCATAAAGTAATATATATATATATATATATATATATATGTGTGTGTGTGGTGTGTGTGTGTGTGTGTGTGTGTGTGTATGTATATATATATATTTGAAAGTCTGTGAGAATTACTTTATACAATTTTTTGAAATGTAAAGGGGATCTTTTAAAAAAATGTTATAAGATCTGTTATGAAGATGTTACTAACCTTCTTGGAGAAGAAGTTTTTTTCTGGTGTGTGAGCGCTTTCGTTAAACCTACTCATTTTAAAAATCATCTCTGGCTACTCATTGAGAGGATGTTGGTGTTGCCTTGGTGGAGGTTTGCACTCTCTGAGTGCTCTTGTTATTATTATTATTATCATCATTATTATCATTGTTATTATTATTATTATTATTATTATTATTATTATTATTATTACTTTTATTATTATTATTATTATTATTATTATTATTATTATTATTATTATTATATGTTTGACTTTTGCTTTGTATCTGTACAAGTTGGCTCCAAGTCTCACCCAGATTCTACAAGAGACAACAAGTTAGAAATTCAAGTTGGTGTTATGCCTAGGGTACCATATATTTGGTTTTGTACATAGTGTTGTTCTAGAGAATGTTTAAGAAACCATAAGAAAATTATGTTTATTTTAAAATTTGAGATTACATAGAAAGTATTTTACGTAGGATGTGGGCAGTTCCCATGGGCACTATCTTTTGAATTTCTTTATTATTATTATTATTATTATTATTATTATTATTATTATTATTATTACCATCATCATCATCATCACCATTCTCATCCTCCTCATCATCATTAGTGGTGGTGGTGGTGGTGGTGGTGATAGTAGTAGTAGTAGTCGTAGTAGTAGTAGTAGTAGTAGTAGTGGTGGTGGTAGCAGCAGCAGCAGCAGCAGCAGCAGCAGCAGTAGTAGTAGTAGTAGTAGTAGTAGTAGTAGTATAAAAGCTATTATTATTTATCACTGATATCGATGTGATGTTTTATCGGTAAAAGCAAAATGTTTCCCTTTCTTCCAGAGAAGATCAAGTCATTTGTTGTTGTTTTATATTTAGTTTTTTTGGTTTTATCATTCATGATATGAGGTTAAGATGTTCATAAGATGTCATCTGTATGAATAAATAAATAAATAAATAAACAAAATAATAAATAACTGAATGAACGATTGGGTGTTGTTTCTGAACAGATATCGATATCAGTTATTCGATAGAAATTAAAATTCAAGTGAATAAATAAATAAATAAACAGATACATAAATAGATAAAAATTATAATGAAACAAAAACAGAGTGAAATTACAAAAAGAAAAATAAATGGTAATAATAATTTCATTATAAAAGACAAATTTTAGATTTTTAGAGATGGGTGGGTGTTGCTGATCAATAAATATTTAGATTTGCAAATCACACCTTATCATAAAAGAATGGAATAGGGAATAAGAGATGAATAAAAGATGGGACGATCATGGATTATATGCCTTTGATCATTGATCTGTTTGATCATGGTTTCCCAGGTGATTTAATTAAATCAATGATGTAATTAACAAAGTTGGATGGCTTGGTAAAAAAAAAAGAATATATATATATATATATATATATATATATACATAGACACCATTCAACTTCGTTAATTACATCATATATATTCTTTTATTCTTTTACTTGTTTCAGTCATTTGACTGCGGCCATGCTGGAGCACCACCTTTTAGTCGAGCAAATTGACCCCAGGACTTATTCTTTGTAAGCCTAGTACTTATTCTATCGGTCTCTTTTTTTGCCGAACTGCTAAGTTACAGGGATGTAAACATACCAGTGTCGGATGTCAAGCGACGTTGGTGGGGAACAAACACAGACACACACACACACATACATATATACGACGGGCTTCTTTCAGTTTCCATCTCCCAAATCTAACCATAAGGCTTTGGTCTGCCTGAGGCTACAGTAGAAGACACTTGCCCAAGGTGCCATGCAGTGGGAATGAACCCGGAACCATGTGGTTGGTAAGCAAGCTCCTTATCCACAGCCACTCCTGTGCCTAGAAAGAGAGGGGAGAGAGAGAGAATGAGAGAGAGAGGGAGAGAGAGAGTGAGAGGCAGATAGACAGGCAGACAAAAAGACAGACAGACAGAATCAGAGTGAGAAAGTGAGAGAAAGAAAGATTTTAGAAAAATAAGGTTACCTTGGAAGACACATGAAATAGTTGCTATTTTATTTAACCCCAGGTCAGACAAGAACAAACAGATCTAATGATCAAAGTAAGAACATCTGTAAGTATTCCACCATTTGTTAATGCACAGTATATCTAGGAATATGTTATACTCTATGTCATCCTTCTGCGATAAACTGTGATTTGAGGGAGATTTGCTGTCATTTCTAGCAGGATGAGCTAATATGTAGAGGTTCGCTTATTGGCGCTGAAGTATGATTGCAGTATGATCGCAATATGATTGCAGTATGATTGCAGTATGATTGCAGTATGATCGCTGCATGATTGCAATGTGATTGCAGTGTAATTGCAGTATTATCGCAGTATGATCGCAGTATGATTGCAGTATGATCACAATATGATCACAGTATGATTGCAGTATGATCGCAGTATGATCACAGTATGATTGCAGTGTGATTGCAGTATGATTGCAGTATGATCACAGTATGATTGCAGTATGCTTGCAGTATGAAATATTCAAAACATAGATTTCATAGAGTTGCAACGCATATTAGGGTCAGTGCATGTCTTGTGAGAGAATGGTTTTGCAACTGGAAATTACCTAATTCCCCTTCAAGGTGCAAGCCCGAGCAAAGATTTTATAGAAGACCTGTAGTTGCCCGTGTATCAAAGGGTCCCCTCTATACTCAGATGATGTTTTCAACAGAAACCTTGGGCTAATATTGGGAAGCAGTGCCAACTCAGGTGTTACCTTCAAAATATTCAAAAGATCCAGAAGAGATACTGAAAATTGAACCCCAGGACAAAGGCGTTAGTCTTGCAATGTGTCCTTGATCTTTAACGGTCTTTATATTGATAACATGAAGGTGCTTGGCTTAGTGGTTAAGGCATTCATCTAATGACCACAAGATCAAGAGTTCGATTCATAGCAGCACATTTTGTCCATTTGCAAGATACTTTGATTTTATTGCTCCAGTCCACTCCACTGGCAAAAATGAGGAGTACTTTGTAATTCAAAGGGACCGGCCTTGTCACATTCACAGTGTCATGCTGAATCTCCCTGAGATTTATCTTAAGGTTATGCATGTCTGTGGAGTACTCAGCCACTTATATATTAATTTCACTAGCAGGCTGTTCCATTGATCATCAAATTAACTGCAAAACTTGTTTGTCATAACTGACAGAGAGCCGTGCCATACTGATAAAATCACTGTATCATGTTACATAGATTTTCAAATACGGAAAGAAAGAAAACAAACAAACAAACAAACAAGCAAACAAATAAATAAAATAAATATATAAATAAATAAAGGCCAGATAATTCTTTTAAATATAACCAAAAGTTTTAGATCAAAAGAAATCATTATTATTTATACGAACGTTATAAACAAGCTAAAATATGAAGCCTTGAAGATGTAAAAAATAGATACATCATCATGTTGCCCAACGTTATCATATCAAGTGCATGGAATATCATTATACTAATCTCCTCCATAGTTTCATGTCCTCTGTTCATTTGTATGACACCGTTTGTTTTTGGGGGTTTTTTTTTTGGTTTTTGTTTCTATGTTTGTATCCTCTGGCAACTGCCGCGTTACTGTTGAACAAGGTTTGTCACTTCTTCATGAATCCTTGGTATATTTATATCGATAACAACAGATATAAACAGATATAAATGGATATAAACAAAACGATATTGCGTTTGGTGAGATGACAACAAAGCATTTTTTGAAAAAGTAAATGAATAAAAATAATAAAGGCAGCATTTGATTTTTTTTAAAGTTGATTACTAGAAGTAGTTTTGAGGAAATTGGAGAAAATATCATTTATAAAGCTATGTGTGTTCATGTGGTTATGATTATGTCAATATTTAGATATATAACATTGTATGGCAATTTAATTACATGTATGAGATATATGAACACAAACAGACAGACAGACAGACAGACAGACAGACACACACACACACACACACACACACACACACACACATATATATATATATGAATATACATATATATATAGAGAGATATTTATATATATACATATATATATATGCATATATATATATACATATACATATAAATATAAAATTTGTTTCGTAATGAGATAAAAAACCAAGGTAGTGTAAACTGAATGACGCTGGATGCTGTGTGTATTTTTCCTTGAATGAGTTGCCCGTCATTCCATTGTATGTCTTTGTTACTCCATTGTTGGAGTCCATGATTTTGGCCTTGTATACAATTCTTTTTCCAGACAGCTATTATTTAGTGGACAGTAGTTCGGAGATCTACAGCTACAGTGTCTTTTGGGGGTATTCAAAGTGGAGATATTGTAATTGAGTATTATTGACTCTATATTGGAGTGGCAACTATAATTTACGTTTACGGTGTTTCTATTGAAGATATGATATACGTGTGAGTGTGGGTAGTAATTGTCAATTAATTTAAAGAATTTCCTACCTATTTTAGTGGCTACATTCATGCTATAAGATGAGTTGAACCATTAAATTTTATGATTCTTGGGTTATCTACATTTGGTTCAATATAGTTTATACTATTCTTAAAGCTGGACCTTTCTAATGCAGCATTATAGTATGGGGAGACCTTTGCAAAAGTGGCTTTACTGGTGGATAGATTGGAGATGTGCTTGCTAATGTTATTAACTAATTGTTTAATGATTAATGGTGGGTGGTTGGAGCATATGTCTATGTACGAGGCTTCCTCATTTGGTTTATGTTAAGACTTAAAATTGCCTGTGTTAGGGTTCATGTTAATATCTAGAAAATTGACTTTATGGTTAGTACTAATTGTGGTTCTTAGATGTAACTGGCTAAATATTTTGCATATCTCTTCCTTATCCTATCTGTAATATGTCCGTTTTTACTGTATACCACTCCCAGGCCATCATCCCTATATAATCCTATGTTGGATTCTTTCATATTTTTTCTACGGATATTTAGGATACTAAAGCTTACAAGATCCCCTGCCTCTGCACCCACTGTCACAGTTCCCCATTGCAACATCAAATAGCTTTTTTCAAAAGTTAAATCCAAAGGGGTTAGATCCAAGAGTCATCTCCCTTGATTTATTGCTTTTTGTTAAGAAAAATTCTCGCAAGATTTTATCTTGAATTCCTTATTACCAGTTATAAAAAAGTGAAAGTTGATGTCATTCTGTCTAGAAAGGAACACTTAGAATTCCTATTCAAATTTTTAATTTCTGTATTTCTGCATTTTTTCATTTTTAGCCTGATGAAGACAGACATACTATCGAAATATTGTTCAGTTCTATAACTATTTTGTATTTATTAGATAATATATTATCTTCTTGTGTCGTTACCTTTGTGAACATTTATGTCAATTTTCAGAGCAAATAGAGGAAGGGAACTGATAAGTGTGGAAAACTGCATGCGTATTGAAGTCGAGAGCTTAACGAAATACCTAGCACAAAGTAAGGAAACCTTGCTAGTGACATTTGGGAATGAAGGAGTATTGAGAGCAGAAAAAAGGGAATACAAATGAATAAGAATTATGCAACAAGGGACTACACAATGAATTCCATGTAGCCACAACAGACGTTTCTGGAAAAAATAGGTGGGATTGGTTGATGGAAGGAACCCTAAAAGACAGATCAAGAGCACTTTACTGGCAGCGTAGGACCAAGCTCTGGCCACGAACTGGAGGGTCAACCTTAGGAATTGTCTCGGCTGTATCGATTCTGCAATAGAGTGGATGAAACCATTGCCCATGTCATGAATGAATGCCCTAGACTTTCCCATTACCACTACAAGTTGTGGTGACACAACCAGGTAGCAAAAGCGCTACATTGGAAACTGCGCAAAAAGTGGAGGATAGAGAGAGGCAAGACATGGTATGAGCACAAACCACAGAGAGTCACAGAGTTGAAAACTAGCAAAATCCTTTGGGATTTTCGAATTCAAACAGATCAGGTGTTAGAGCATAACAGACTGGACCTAGTGGTGGTGGACAAGGTGCACCACATATGCAATATAGTTGATGTTACATGCCCTTTTGACCCATGAACAGTCAAGAAGGAAGGTGAAAAGATCGATGGATACAACCCTCTTAAGTACGAAGTAGCCTGGCTATGGAAAATGAAGAAGGGGGAGATAGTGTCAGTTATTGTTGGGTCCTTGGGGACAGTATCAGAAGGCATCAAGAGGAATATGAAAGAAATCAGAATAGAGTGCCCAGTAGAACTGTTTCAAAAGGCTTACCTCCCTGGCATGGCCAGAAGAATCAGGAAAGTATTAGATAACTGAAAAGAACGAACCGTAGGCTGCAGGTTATAAGCAGGCTACACATGCAAGACTCAAGGAGCTCCAACAAAACCTGTGAGAAAATAATAATAATAATAATAATAATAATAATAATAATAAATAATAATAATAATGACGACGACGACGACGACGAAGACGACGACGACGACGACGACGAAGACGACGACGACGACGACGACGAAGACGGACGACGACGACGACGACGACGACGACGACGACGAAGACGACGACGACGACGACGACGATGACGATGATGATGATGATGATGATGATGATGATGGCAGCATAATAGCCTGCCCTGGTAGCAGCTGGACGTGTCTTTCGCTGCTCTGATAAGTCAGCAGCTGAAGACACAGGAATTCTACTACAACTGAAAAACAACTTTTAAAAACTGGAATATCTAAAATTTTCCGTGAGTACCTAAAATCTCATTCTAATTAGCTTTAAAAATTTGATTATCTACAATTTTCTCTGGACGAACACATAAACAATCATCTTTAAAAACTCTAATATCTACAATTTCCTATGAATACCCAAAACTCTTCTTTTCTCTCTGACTAGCCAAATATGTAAACATCCCTTTTTTCTCTGCAAGAACACTCTTAGACGCCTCCGGTTATCCAACTTAAGCAATTTATATATATAGAAATTATATATATATACACAGACATTCTATTACAACCAAAAAACATTTTTTGAAAACTGAAGTATCTATAATCCCCTGTGAGTATTTAAAATCTCATTCTAGATAACTTTAAAAACTTGACTATCTACAGTATTCTCTGGACGGACACACAAACGATTATCTTTAAAAACATTAATATCTACAATATTATGTGAAAAGTAAAACTTTCCGTAAACACACAAATGATCATCTTTAAGAACTTTAATATCTACACTGTACTGTGAATAGCCAAATATGTAAAAAGATTTCTCTGCAAGAACACTCTTAAACGCCTCTGGCTACCTTTACTTAAACAATTTACAGGCTTAAAAACTTGATTATATTCAGTTTTCCCTGGACGAACACACAAATGATCATCTTTAAAAACTTTAATATCTACAATCTTATGGAAAAAAAATTTTAATTGCTAAACACACACAAACGATCAACTTTAATATATACATTGTATTGCGAATAGCCAAATATGAAAAAAACCCAGAAATTTCTACAAGAACACTCTTAAACGCCGCCGGATACTAATTTAAGCAATTTATATATATAGAAATTCTATATATGTGAGTGTGAGTGTGTGTATTTTATTTCTGTCTTTCTATCGGTAATTAAAACGCACAAGGTGAGTTGGTAGCAAACACGTATTTTACCTCTGCTGACCGCTCCTTTGCTGGACCACATGGGTACAATCACTCTTTCACCCCTCGCCTACTCCTATTGAGTCTATTTATAGACTAACGATATCTAACTGTATGACTGCCATCCTGCCTATCTACTGCCAACCTGCCCTCTCCTTCCTCTAAATATTAATAATAATAATACACTGTTGCCATGACTACAAGGAGTGACCACAGGCCGGCTACGGCTGCTATAATGGTACGATTATAATTGTAACGGCAATGATGGCCGTCTCCCCGCGAGCCACTCAGAGCTCAAAAATGATAACATTATCGTAGCACCAAAATGTTTTTGGAAACTAAAAGGAAAACTAAATCAGTATACCAAATCGCTTGTCCTATGGTTAATCTGGAAGCGCGTCCCCCAGGGAAGAGCCAGCCTGGGATTGAAAAGTCATCAACTGGCACAAACTCTTCTCCGAATACGGACATGGATGGTCACTTGAACGGGAAATTCCCCAACTCGAGCCCTCCAAGTTCACCACCACAGAAAGAAAAATGTAAGCGGAACAAATGGACCCGAGAAGAGTATAACGAAGTAATATACGCTTATTACTATGCATTAGGTAGGCCATCTCAAGAGAGACACACCGCAAACTCTTACAGTATATGGAGAACATATAGACTCACAGACAGTGAAATAAGCGCGATCAAGCACGCAACGGAAAATGACATAAATATAAGACACAAAGGAAATGAAGAATCAGATGAACAGAATAGCCCGCCACGAGGCTTAATTGAAAGACTGCCATCTGACCAAAGCACGCAAAGGCCTGAAGATACAAGAAATTCTATTGAACCTGTTAAAGATAGTCAGGAAAATGATAAAACAACAGTAACTCAAGATATCGCATTTGCTGAAGAACACAGAGAGTCTATGGCAGAAATGAGGCAGAAAATCCTGAATACGCTTGATAGAGAACCACTTCATAAACTTTCAAATACAAACCAAAATAAAAAACAAATCAAAATTGGCAACTATGTAACAAATGAAATAATACAAGAATTAAAACCTGATTTTACTGAGTTAAATGAAATTATTTACGCTTCTGTTAGGGCAATTGAAATCAGCTGTATGCCCCCGAAAAAACAAAGAAAACTAAACCTTGGAAGAAATCAAACCCGGAGAAGTAAAATTGAAAAAGAGATTGAATTTATGAGAGGGGAAATATCAATATTAAATGAACTAATATGTGGAAATGATGTAAGATCCAGAACAGGAAGAAAGATGAAGAGAAAATCTGGATCCTCACCAAGAGAAGAACTGATATCAATAAAAGAAACGCTGAAACAAAAAGTCCAAGCAAAAGCTCAAAGAATACGAAGATTTAAGAAGAGAAACAAGTTTTACAAGCAAAATAAACTGTTCACATCCAATGCCAAAAAATTCTACAGAGAAATAGAGAAGGAGAAAGTAACCGTTAAAGACCCCCCTCCCATGGAAGAAGTTCAAAACTTTTGGAAAAGGATTTGGAGTGACAAGAAGACGTACAACATAAATGCAGACTGGATTATACAAACAGAAGGATCCTACCAAAATTTACAACAACAAGCATGGGAAGACATCACAATAGCAGACCTAAGAAAGGCACTCACGAAGGCCCATAATTGGAAATCCCCCGGTAAAGATAGGGTGCCGAATTTCTGGCTCTCATTGCTCCCATGCGCACACGGTAAGCTAGTTCAGCTGCTCAATGGAATTATGAGAGACCCAAAGAAAACACTTGAATGGTTAGCAAGTGGTATTACTTACCTACTCCCAAAGAATAACGAAACCAAACTTCCAAAAAACTATCGGCCTATAACCTGTTTATCCACCACGTATAAAATCCTAACATCTAACCTGGCGGAGAAAACATATGCATTCATGGAGAAGAACGATATTTTCCCCATTGAACAAAAAGGGTGCCGCCGAGGCTCATACGGATGCAAAGATCAACTGCTAATTAATCGTATGATCCTTGAGAACTGTCACAACAAGCGCAGAAATCTCAGCTCCGCATGGATTGACTATAAAAAGGCCTTCGACAGTATACCGCATTCATGGATCTTGAAATCGCTGGACATCTTCAAAATTTCCCCTGTGATTTCAAGCTTCCTGAAGCATAATATGTCGTGGAATACGAATTTCCAATTATACCACTCTAATGGAGTACTTACATCAGAGAATATAAACATCAACTGTGGCATTTTTCAAGGTGACTCACTTTCATCTTTAATATTCTGCATAGCCCGAATACCCCTTACAAGTGAATTAAACAGAACAGGGTATGGGTATAAATTGTCGATAAAAAAATAAGCCATTTATTTTATATGGATAACTTAAAACTCTATGGTAAAGACGATAATGAACTTGAAGGCCTATTGCGCACTGTGAAAGCATTCAATGATGACATCGGGATGGAGTTTGGGCTTGAGAAGTGTGCCAAGGCCACTTTCCAGAAAGGGAAAGTGAAGACCACAAATTCAGTCGTGTTAGATGTTGGCACAGTCATAAGAGAGCTTGAGCAAGAACAAACCTACAAATGTTTAGGGATAAATGAAGGCTCTGGTATTCAGCATGCAAGCATGAAAGAGAAGATCAGGAAGGAATGTTATAGGAGAGTTCGAGCAGTCCTGAAATCTGAACTAAATGCACGTAACAAGGTGTTAGCTATAAATTCCTTAGAAGTTCCAGTTGTTACTTATAGCTACAATGAGTTGAACTGGAATATGAGTGAAGTAAAGAATATAGATAGGAAAATACGCAAGCTGCTGAGTTGTAATAGGATGCACCACTCAAAGGCAGACGTAGATCGCCTTTACCTCCCCTGAGCCCAAGGAGGTCGAGGCCTGATCCAATTTGAACTAGCTTACAAAACAACCACAATTGGACTGGCCAAATATCTTGAAATAACGAATGACTGGATGCTAAAGCTCGTGGAAAATCATGAGAGACGAAGGCAGCTTCATTCTATTATAAAGGAATGCAAAAAATTTGCTATTGATCTCGTGCAGGATACCCAAACTGAACAACCCGAGGGAAGTATGGCAACTATGGTTGCAAAGAAGGTGAAAATAATGGCAACGAAAAAAGCGCACTAGCAATTGGCTGATAGGTGGGAGGAGAAACCTCAGCACGGCAAATATGTGGCCCGTAGCAAACAAGCTGATGTTGACCAGAAGCAAACCCATCAGTGTTTGCTCAGGGAGCTCAGGGCTAAAAGCAGAGAGCGAAGGTTTCATCCTGGCTGCTCAAGATCAAAGCCTATTAACCCGGAACTACCAGGCCAATGTGATGAAAAATGGAGCAGACCCAAAATGCCGATTCTGCAACGACATGATTGAAACAGTGGACCACCTAATCTTAGCACCAGTGGAGTATAAATTAAGACATGACAGAGTTGGCCAATATCTCCACTGGCTAATAAGTCGGCATTACAATATCAAAACTGTCGACAAGTGGTATAATCACCACCCTGAGGCTGTAACTGAAGGAGAAAATGTATTGATTCTGTGGGACTTTCCAGTACATACAGACCAAACCATAAAAGCCTAAACCGGATATTGTTGTGAAAGACTAAAACAATACAGTTTGCTTATTGATCGACATGAGCATTCTCTGTGATCATAGTATCTCGGCGAAAGAATTTGACAAGCTCAGAAAATATAAAGACCTGCTCATTGAAATTGAGAAAATGTGGCATCTCAAGGCGGTTACAATACCAGTGATCGTAGGAGCACTAGGAATGATCAAGAAGGGAACCGAAAATTATATGAGAATGATCCCTGGCTTACCATCCCTGCAAGAAGTGAAAAAGATTGTCTTAACTGGTACATCACACGTATTGAAAAGAGCATTGTCGATGTGAGAGCTATTACTACCCATGTATTTTAATTTAACTTTATTTCTATAAAAAAATAATAATAATGAACGAACTAGTGAGTTTAGTTTAATGGCCTACCAATGTATACTATGAGTTTCTTTGCCCTAGGAGTCGGGAAGACACTCGACAAGAAATGGAAGCGAATTTGAAAGAAGAAGAAAAACCCATAAATAATAATAATAATCATAATGATGATAATAATAATAATCATAATGATGATAATAATAATAATAATAATAATAATAATAATAATAATAATAATAATAATAATAATAATAATAATAATAATATAGTTGTCAGAGATCATGAAGAAAAAAATGCTTTCTAATTGATGTATCAATACCGGCAGATGACAACGTGTCTCTAAAAGAAATGGAGAAACTTTCAAAATACAAAGACCTGGAAATGGAGGTAACCAGAATGTGGAATCTAAAAACAGAAACAATTCCTATCATAGTAGGTGTATTAGGCATGATAAAAAAATATTCAGACAAATAGATAACAAAAACACCAGGACTTACAAACACATATAACATACAGAAAAGTGCACTACTAGGCACTGCACACATCCTACGCAGAACACTTTCCATACAATAACCATGAGAGCATCACAACAAATCACAGCACATACCCAAGGCACACAGAGCTGCGCTCGGTAGTGAAGTGAAAGCACGCTATAAAATATAAAACTACTGGATAATAATAATAATAATAATAATAATAATAATAATAATAATAATAATAATAATAATAATGATAATAATTAGAAGAAGAAGAAGAAGAAGAAGAAGAAGAAGAAGAAGAAGAGTGTACCCTGTCAGAGGTTACAGAAAATGAATGCACAGAGAATGGAAGGCAATGGATGTGTTTGAAATTACTAGAGACAGATTATGAGACCAAGCAAGAGCAATACGAAAGAATATATTGTTAACAGAATTGGAGCTAGAAGTCATTAAAAGAAGGATATCAGGCGATGATGCTAGGCATCACCTGATATCCTTTGTGGTGTAGTGGAAGAGCTGGAAAATTGTTTGCTAGACTATACTGCCGTGAATTGCGAAAGAATTGGTATCAATGTTTGCCTAAACAAAGAGGACCAATTAATACTAAACAGGATTTTGGATCTATAAAATACAGAAGGGACATAATTTATGTGTGGCTTTAAGAAGGCCAACCAATGGAGACGAAATCAAGAGACGAGTAAAGTCAATGATGTATTGAGACACATTGAAATAAAGAACATCGCACAAACAAATAAACTCAATTAAGGCTGCAAGTAAGAATGTGGCAGAAATGATGGGATCGGCGAGCTGTAGAATCGTTTGCACGCCGGGCGAAATGCGTAGCCGTATTTCGTCAGCCGTTACGTTCTGAGTTCAAATTCTGCCGAGGTCGACTTTGTCTTTCATCCTTTCGGGGTCGATAAATTAAGTACCAGTTACGCACTGGGATCGATCTAATCGACTTAATCCATTTGTTTGTCCTTGTTTGTCCCCTCTATGTTTAGCCCCTTGTGGGCAATAAAGAAATAAGAAATGATGGGATTGAGAACTACTGAGAACAGAACATCGGCGGATAGAAGAGGAAATAAGCAACCTTGGTGGTAAGGGAGAATTTCTGATGATGGAAACTCCTTGAACAGTCTGTGTCAATACTTGTCAGGGAAGGAAAAGGAGAACTGAAGAATGATTGCAAATTCGAAAAAGTGAGGAAGAACTATGGTGTAGATACAAAAGGCCTGAGTATAGTTCTATATTTAAGAGATGAGGGATTATTTACAGTATTTACATTATTTACATTTGACGGATATTTGTCCTCATCTTGTTAGTTGTTAACACAACATTCCAGCCTTCATCAGGTGTCTTGGGGAAATTTCAAACCTGGGTTCTCATTCCTAAAGTATTTTTCAATGTTGTTGTTGTTATTTTTCTTATTTTTATAATGAAATAAACTTCCACCAGCAAGCTGGTACGTCACTCGTATTGAGAAGAGCAATGTTGCTGTGAGTCTTCCTTCCTTTCCCCCACTTTATTTTATTTGTTTATTTGTTTATTTTTTATATTTTCCTTTTTCTCTCTGTCTTCCCCATTTTTCTCTATAGCATAACTTTGTAAATGAACAATCTGGTGTGTTTATTTTAATGGACTACCAATGTATACAGTGCGTTTCTCTGCCCTAAGAGTCAGGAAGACACTCAACAAGAAATGGAAATAGAATTGAAAGAAGATGCTAACGAAACTACTACTACTACTACTACTACTACACTACTACTACTACTACTACTACTACTTACTACTACTACTACTAATACTACTAATAATATAATAATATAATAATAATAATAATAATAATAATGATAATAATATAATAATAATAATAAATAATAATAATAATAATAATAATAATAATAATAATAATAATAATAATAATAATAATAATAATAATAATTGCACTACCAGGCACTGCACACATCCTACGCAAAACCCTTTCAATACAGTAACCATCAGAGCATCACAACAAATCACAGCACATACCCAAGGCACACAGAGCTGCGCTCGGTAGTGAAGTGAAAGCACACTATAAAATATAAAACTACTGAATAATAATTGATTGATTGATTGATTGATTCTAGTTTCAGCTTATGAGCTGTGGCCATGCTGGGGCACCGCCATTTGGTGTTGCTACTTGGTTTCACTTCATGGAGGCTTTCTAGCAACTGCTATTTGGTGCATGAGAGAGTTCGATGCAGCTGCCCTCATCTGCCCCTCCTGCCGTGAAGTTGGTTCATCTGGGACACCTGACAGGAAGAGATCCAGCTTCATTTTAAAGACATCTGTATCCACCCCATGCAGGTCTCTCAGGTTCTTCGGGAGGATATTGAAGAGCTGTGGGCCTCGGAAGCCCAGGCTATCACAGAATCTTGTCCTACATCTTGATGGCAGGTTTGGAGTCCTAGGCACCACGCAGTGGCGCCCAGTTCTGGCATTTGCGTAACTCTCGATGCCAAAGTTCAGGACACTTCCCTCCAGGATCTTCCAGATGTATATTATGGCATATCTTTCCCGCCTACGCTCCAGGGAATATAATTTTAATCTCTTGAGTCTTTCCCAGTAGCTTACATTCTGCATAGAGGCTATCTTCTTTGTGTAGCTTCGTTGGATCGCCTCAAGTTCTGTGATCAACTTGACACTGGATGGTGACCATAGCTGAGAGCAATAGTCAAAGTGGCTTAGGACAAGTGTCTTCCAGAGGACCATCATGGTTTTTTGTTCTCTTGTTCTAAAGGTTCTAAGAATCCATCCAGCCAGCCGTCTACATTTCATTGTCAGTTTAGCAACATGTACATGAAAGGTCGCGTCATCACTCATGTGAATACCCAGGTCACGCACTGATTGTGCCTCTGGGATTGCAATCCCTCCGGGTCCAGTGTATTCATTGGGTATTGCATTCAGTTTTGCATGCTGATAGTATAAAGCTTGAAACTTTCCAGCATTGAACTGCATGCTATTCTTTTCAGCCCACTTGTATATTTCGTCCAGCTCACATTGCAGGTGTTTAGTGTCCTCAGGGTTCTGTATTGCCTGTGAAACTTTTGTATCATCTGCATAACTTGTGATCGTGGCTCTCTGCGTGGCTGAGGGCATGTCTGAGAGGGCCATTATGAACAGTAGTGGTCCCAGAACAGTGCCCTGCGGAACACCGCTCACTATTTGTGTGTTAATGGAGGTGGCCCCA
Source organism: Octopus sinensis (assembly GCF_006345805.1). Taxonomy (NCBI): domain Eukaryota; kingdom Metazoa; phylum Mollusca; class Cephalopoda; order Octopoda; family Octopodidae; genus Octopus; species Octopus sinensis. The sequence continues at coordinate 201,260,412 of NC_042997.1, read as the reverse complement.
TTGGCTACTACCACCTGACTTCTATCCTTCAGAAAGTCATGAAGCCATTCTCCCAGTTTTCCAACTATGTTGAGATCACGCAGTTTGTGACATATCATTCCATGATCGACTTTATCAAAGGCCTTTGCAAAGTCGAGATATATCTCTTCCACATTTGAGTGGTTGAGCAGCCGTTTCAGCACCCAGTCATAGTGTTGTAGGAGCTGAGTTAAACAGCTTCTCCCTGGTCGGAAACCATGTTGGGTGTCGGGCAGCAAGTCATTCTCTTCAAGGAAGGTGATCAGCTTCCTTCTGACTATTCGTTCCATGACCTTGCTGATGTGTGAGGTCAGAGAGATAGGTCTATAGTTCTATAATAATAATAATAATAATAATAATAATAATAATAATAATAATAATAATAATAATAATAATAATAATTTGCCCTAGGAGTCGGGAAGACGCTCGGCAGGAAATGGAAGCAAATTTGAAAGAAGAAAAAAAAAACGATAATAATAATGATAATAATAATGATAACAACAACAACAACAACAAACAACAACAACAATGGTAATAATAATAGTAATAATAATAGTGACGACAATGATGATTACGACGACAGTGAAGATAATGACAACCACAATGATGAGGATGAAAAAAGGAGGAAGAGAAGAAGTAGGAGGAGAAGGAGGAGGAACATGGGGGAGTAGGATAAAAAGAAATAATAATTTTCTCAGGCTGAACAATCCAAATAGCAAAGATAAGGAAAATCCTATCCAAGCATTAATCTATTTGTGTAATTTTCTCGTGTAATTTTTTCCCCCTCTGCAACACCAAATACCATTATAAGCTTCCATCATCTCTCTCGGGATGAAAATATCAATGAAAAATGGCAGCGGGTCATAATTGGGATGGCTGGATTTTTATTGTTTGAAGTAAAGCCTCTCCTTCTGCATCACATTTCACGTAGCCTAATAAGCTGTTCCGCTTGTAGAGTTTCCAAGTTATTTCTCAAGTAATTACTGTAAGATTTTTCTGCGATGTGCTGATTGTATATCTTCTAATACCAAATCTACGAACGTGTTTATTTTCAGGAACAACCATTGAAAAATTCTTGTGTATTAACGTTGTCCAAATATTCTTTTTACTATTATCCGGAAATAGAACAGCAAAGTCGTTATCCTCATAACATCATGGTCTGAAGTGATCTCATGGCACTTCGGTCTTGTGTGTGTGTGTGTGTGTGTGTGTGTGTGTTCATTATTTTAATTCCTTGATCCAGTTGATATGTTGTGTCATAGATAGAGAATTAAGCGAATCTCAGTTTTTAATTTTCAGGTCAAAGTAAATTTGAAGCTAATTTGAAGCTAATCAATGAAGTATATATATATAGATATGGGTATATATGTGCAAAAGGATATGAGTATATATATGCAAAGATTATTTGTCAACATAACGTGGCAGTCCTGATTAGGATGAATGTTACTGTTATTTAGCCCGAGGAAGCATCGTCTCCAGCTGGCTCTCGACACACTATCTGCGTCCTTATATAAGGAGATTATGTTGGCAAATAATCTTTACTTTAGAGTACTGTTGCTGAATGTTTCTCGTTCAGAGATTTAGAAATAAAAAATGTTCTATTTAGGTATATATATATATACAAACGTTTTCTTCCAAGGAATGTAATGCTCTTAGCTTATTTTTCCTTGGGGCTGGCCAAATTGGAGCAATCTCGAGTATAACCAGCCGAAATTGCAAAGGTAATCTGGAACTCGACTGAGGATAGAAAATTCCGAATGATCCGTCCTTGTATCGTCTGTCTGGATATTTTGTTTTCCTTTTTTAGCTTCACCTAACTGTCTGAATGTTTTGCGTTCTTGTCCCATTTTCATATTTTATATACATACATACATACATTCATACATACTGACATATATACATACATACATATATACATACATATATTTATATATATAAATATATATACATATATACATAAAAATTTAGAGTGTAAGATATATAGTGTAAGTTACAGGTAATGTAACCATCTAAGGGATGACTGTATCCAAAGGTACACCTGGTATTACCTCAGTATGTATGGTCCTTGCTATAAGGTATACGGTTGTAGGTAATTTAAAAGGTAAAACCGTGGTTTAATATATATAAAAATAGCGATAAGAAATGGAGCAATAATAACAGCCAGATCATTGGTGTTTTCCCCATTTACCAATACAAGGAAAAAATTTCTATAAAACGATCAAATAAAGAAAAATACAAATCGCATCAGAATATGAACACATAAGCAATTTTGGTTGTTGTAAATACTTTAATTCATAAATTTATAACTTCGTTATGTAAATACTATCAATTTACCTCCAATAATAAAAAAAGTGTAACTACCCGTAACTACCCACCTGTCTCTCATAATAACAATCACTAATTACCTCCCATTAGATTCATTTAAATATGGATTCATTTGCGAAACACCTTTCCTGCTACTAACATAGACTAAAAACTTCTTACGATGCTGTGAAATTATTACAATTTCATGGTATCATAAGATGTGTGTGTGTGTGTGTGCATGTGTGTGTGTGTGTGTGTATGTGTGTGTGTGTGTGTGTTAATCTATTGTACATACGTGTGGATAGGAGAGAGTGAAGGTTGATGACTGTTTGGTTTCTCTTCTATTTTCAAATGTGAAAGTTAAATGAATCGCAACTTCAGCTAATGTCAATTATGTCAGGGTCGATGTTTAAAATCTCACCTGTTGAAAGCCTTACCTGATGATGGTATATCATACATTATGACGTAATCTTTTATGACAGCATTAAATAAATAACATTCTACTAAAACAGCCTTTTGTAAAGTTTAAACATCATCTGTGTTTGCTCTTTATAATTAAACCACACAACGAACCCACTCCTGAGTCAGATCTATGGTTAAAATTGAATTTGGTCCTTGCGTATCCACAGCACTCTACTAACCCTTGATGTCTTCGATGTTGTTTGTTTCACTGTCAGCTCCTATATTATCATACCTAGCCATTCCTGGCATCATGTGATTTTATGCACTTCGACACTTTTGAATGCTTATAACAAAACCATTTGGCCCGTTTGCCTGACCATTGTTGATTTTCTGTCATAATTTTCAGTGTTATTATTGGTGGTTTAAATGAGAGTTTTAACTCTTATTTCTAGCAGGCAGGCGCATTTGTGTGCCTTATGATTGATATCAATTTTAATTCTATAGCTATATGTTGCTTTTTTAGGCTTGCAACCACTTATATTATTGTTGTTGTTATTATCAACTATTTATATTACACTGCGTAATGATAACAATAATAATATCTATATAAATATTAATTCCTGAATATTTGCTCGTTATTGGTATTTTTACACTGAGGCTGTTCTGATTTTGGTGCAAAACTATTCAGAGCGCCAGCAAACTTCAAAATGTCAGATTGAAAAGATTTTTTAATCTGGTAATATGTGCTGAGGAAGGTAAGACTGTATGTCAAACCAGAAACCGATCCATGTCTATCCAAATACTAGTAAATATATAGCATTGGGCTATATAGGTATGTGAAAGATCTTTTTTGGCTCGTTCGCTCAACTACTGTGGATTTTCAGTGTTATTATTGGTGGTTTAAATGAGGGTTTTAATTCTTATTTCTAGCAGGCAGGTGCATTTGTGTGCCTTTATGATTGATATATGTATAGACGTGCATACACATTGACATGTCCCTCTTTTTCGTTTCACTTAATTTTTCCCTTTTACAACATATTTGTAAATATCCGGTTAAATTTTCCCTGTTACCCTATTTTTTTGCCTTTTTGATTTTTAGTAAAATATTTTTTGGATGTTTTTTTCTTAAATTCTGCACACTGACAAGAATGACAATACATAACTTTAATTATAATTATTATTATTAATATTTTTCTTACATATTTGCATTGCCCTTTGAAACGTTGGTATGTACTTATTAAATCTAATTTTGATTTTTTACATCTTTTCTCTATCTTTATAATTGTTTATGGTATCTTTACACCTATCACGAACTTTTTCAATATATATATATATATCATTTGTGGATTAAGACTACCATTGGTTTCATGTTAGGGAAACCCTTAACAATTATCAAGCTTATTACATGGAACATTTGTGTAGTGACGTACACCAATGTTCTATGTGATAGGCTTGATAATTATCACGAGCTTTTTTAATAGGAAACCAATGGTAACCTTAATCCATAAATAAAGAAATCTTTATCCAACAATGCAATGTTGAGCACTCATTCTCATTGTTCAGTATTTACACACACACACACACACACACACACATACACACACACACACACACACACACACATACACACACACACACACACACAACACACACACACACATATATATATATATATATATAGATATATATATATATATCAACCAGATATCAGTTTCTCCAATAAATGTATAATGCCAGTCCTGGTCCTTTGTCACCTTCTCTGTTAGGTTCAAGGTCCCAAGATTAGCCTTCACCATTTTGTCCTACGCCTTCCTGAGTTTCTTACTCGTACATCAACGACTTTCACCACTGATGCAAGACAAATTTTATCAGCTGCTGATATATTTGTGTTTTAAACAGAGTATGTCTGCAAGAGATATTATCTCCAGATGAATATCGCATTGAATTCGCCTTTCGCTTAATGTACTTGCATTAAGTGTAATACACAGATGTCTATTTCACACGCACACATACAAATATATACATATATATATATATATATATATATATATATATATATATATATATATATATATATATATATATATATATATACATATATATATACATATATATATATACATATACATATATACATATATATATGTATATATATATATATATATGTATACATATATACATATATATATATGTATATATATATACATACATATATATATATATATCTATATATATATATTATATATTATATATATATATATACATACATATATATATATATATATATATATATATATATACATACACATGTATGCACACACACACACACACACACTCTCTCTCTCTCACATACACACACTCTCTCTCTCTCTCTCTCTCTCTCTCTCACACACACACATACACTTATATATCTACTTCATCTGAAGTACGTGGAAATCATAACCAATGAAATTGATTCAAGCACTTTAATTGAGAGGAACACTTCAAATGGAAGATAAATATTTGTTTTGTTGTAGCTGTTGTTGTTGTTTTGCTTTGTTTATAAAAACAAAAAGAAAAAATGTTTGATACATGTAAAATTTGCTGACATTAACTCTCTCTTTACTCTTTTACTTGTTTCAGTCATTTGACTGCGGCCATGCTGGAGCACCGCCTTTAGTCGAGCTAATCGACCCCGGGACTTATTCTTTGTAAGCCCAGTACTTATTCTATCGGTCTCTTTTGCCGAACCGCTAAGTTACGGGGACGTAAACACACCAGCATCGGTTGTCAAGCAATGCTAGGGGGACAAACACAGACACACAAACACACACATATATATACATATATACGACAGGCTTCTTTCAGTTTCCGCCTACCAAATCCACTCACAAGGCATTGGTCGGCCCGGGGCTATAGCAGAAGACACTCGCCGAAGATGCCACGCCGTGGGATTGAACCCGGAACCATGTGGTTGGTTAGCAAGCTACTTACCACACAGCCACTCCTGCGCCTAACTGAAAGCTATTAATTAGTCAGTAAAAACGAGTTGCACAAAACCCTTACAGGTACCATTGTCTGCTTCTTGTTTAGAAGGAAAACAAGAACCAGCCAATATCTGAATAAAGTGCCATATGTATGTATGAGGTGAAGATCTCTACTAAGATATGAAACCACCATTTGTTGCGAACCCCTTTTTTTTAACTATTTATCTTCACTTCATCTGTTTGTCTTCTATGTCTTTATAAAACATCTAAATGTTAGATATATTGATTGAGAGAAACTACTTCGTTTTCACAATATTTATGCTTTCATTATAGTATTTACCATATGTATGAGACGCGCTTTCTTCTATTTTCAAATATATAAAAAAAATAAGGGATACCACCGTATAACTCATCGAAAACTGTATGTCGATAGAATAGAAAATGAGGCGAGCTGGCATAAACGTTACCCCGCTAGGCGAAATGCTTAGTAGTATTTCATCTGCCGTTACATTCTGAGTTCAAATTCCGCCGAGGTCAACTTAGCCTTTGGGGTCGATTAAATAAGTACCAGTTATGCACTGGGGTCGATATAATTGACTTAATCTTTTTGTCTATCCTTGTTTGTCCCCTCCGTGTTTAGCCTCTTGTGGGTAGTAAAGAAATAGGTATTTCTGAGTTCAAATTCCGCCGAGGTCAACTTAGCCTTTCATCCTTTCGGGGTCGATAAAATAAGTACCAGTTACGCACTGGGATCGATATAATCGACTTAATCTGTTTGTCTGTCGTTGTTTGTCCCCTTTGTGTTTAGCCTCTTGTGGGCAATAAAGAAATAAGAATAGAAAATGAGTGCGAATAAGACCACACACACATACATACATACACACACACACATACACACACACGCACACACATACACACACATGAGAGTCTGTTAAGCCTGTACAATTCATATGTGGTTTACAAAATAACCTAACATTTTGACAGATAAAATAACAAAATATTGTAATTAAGACAAATTATCATAGGCTGCAAATAAAAACTTTTAAAAGATTGCTAATGCTATGTTAGCAGTTACATGGCAAGTTCAAATCATGTCATCATATTTCCTTCTTCAGCATACATAACTCAGCTTTGAACACGGCTCACATAAAAGGAATTAAACTCACGTGATTGTGGCTCGTTAAATCAGGTTCATCAGTGATCTCAGACCTTGTTAAATGGTTTACAGAATGTTCAGGAACTTTTTACGAATGGTGTGTAAAAAGACTAAGAAATCTAATTAAAGAGAGAACTATCAGATTCTAAAGAAGCTAATGTTACTTTCCTGTATCTTCAAATATTAATTACATCTGAAGACACCACATGGAGTTATGTAGATAAATCTCACGAAAAGTCATTGTTATGTCCTTAGCTTAATCTGTCCTCACAGATTATGAACTGTGCTGGTATTAATGTGCTTTTATATGTGGATTTTCAAATGCTGTTATTTATTCAACAGCTGTAAAAATGTATATATTATGTTTCCAGTTAAATAAAACAGAATCAAAATTTATACTCAATTTAGTGTGATTATGTGAATTGAACATGCATCACCCAAATGTTTCTCATCAATTATTCATTAACTATTTCACAACCACACTAAAACCCCATCAGATTTCTTGTAATTGCCCTGACATTAATTATAAACCATGGAATTTAGAAGTTAAATAAAGGAAAATGAAAAAGCATTTCCTTGAAGTGTGTTAGCTTTAAACATAAGTAATATGTGATGTAATCCCTGCCGTTAAGTGTTTGAGATGTTATTGGTGCATCTGGTACCAGGGTTTGATTAAATTAAAGAGAAAAGGCTTTGCAAGCTAAGAGAATAGCATGGCTTCCAATGCAATGATAAATTAGTCGTAGAGGAATGAACACCATCTCTTTTCATGTCTTCGTCCTGAAGTCGAAATGAAGAATTATGGATGTTGCTTGTCATTAACATTGGAGATAAAAGCAATTCTTTGTTAGAGAACTTGTTTAGTAGCATGACTATTTCGGTTTGATATCAGTTTCATCTTCTGCATACACCAATCACATTTTCAGAATTATATTTTTTGGTAAAGCAATACATGTTGTTTTTTTTTTTTTTTGTCTTTATCATTTCATTTCTTTCTAAATAGATAATATTAACATGAATGCCTGTCAACGAGAGGACAGCATGATTGCTTCTGAGCAATAATCAAAAGAAATGTTTGAATGATGCCAATATGAGAGGAATATTACAGCAATAATAGATCTGTGGGAGAGTTGCTCTGACTTGACATAAACACAAAGACTTTGGTCTTCAATGGTGCTGGCACTATTATTTAGACTGACAGATTTAGTTGTATTGACCCTGAACAATTATATAGAATTGTACTCGTCAGAATATGCAGATAATTTCAATTAAATGTATTGATTTATTCTACAAAGGTCCATGACTACTTTACCACGAGCAGGTGTGAATAGATTCGAATGAATAGCATGAAGTGAATAGACGATCGTGTATTACTGGTATTTATTGTTGTTAACTCCACATAAATGAAAGACTGGGACATTATGGATTCAATGTAAAGCTGTTACTCTCTCGTTTCTGTCAATTCAATTATCCTTTTACTAGGTTCCATCATTGAACAGTGGCCACACTGGTTACCAGTTATTTCTTAGTGAATACTTAAATCTAGTTTATGAAACCTTAGCAATATAACACATGAATAAGGTGTCGAGTTGGTAGAATTGTTAGGACAAAAGGCGGCGAGCTGGCAGAAACGTTAGCACGCCGGGCAAAATGTTTGCAGTATTTCGTCTGCCGTTATGTTCTGAGTTCAAATTCTGCCGAGGTCGACTTTGCCTTTCATCCTTTCGGGTTCGATAAATAAAGTACCAGTTACGCACTGAGGTCGATGTAATCGACTTAATCCGTTTGTCTGTCCTTGTTTGTACTCTCTGTGTTTAGCCCCTTGTGGGTAGTAACGAAATAGGTATTTCGTCTGCCGTTACATTCTTAGTTCAAATTCCATGGAGGTCGTCTTTGCCTTTCATCCTTCCGGGGCCAATAAATTAAGTACCATTTACACACTGGAGTCGATGTCATCGACTTAATCCCTTTGTCTGTCCTCGTCTGTACCTTCTATGTTTAGCCCCTTGTGGGCAGTAAAGAAATAAGAATTGCTAGGACACTAGGCAAAATGCTTAACAGCAGTTCGTCTGTCTTTATGTTCTGAGTTCAAATTCCACTGAGACCAACTTCGTTCTCCGTCATTTTGGAGTTGATAAAACAATTACCAACCAAACACTTGGGTCAGTTTAATTGACTTTCCTCGTCCCACAAAATTGTTTGCTTTGTGCCATAATTTTAAACCAATACAACACATAAATACATAAATATATTTCATATAAGCGCAGGAGCGGCTGTGTGGTAAGTAGCTTGCTTACCAACCACATGGTTATGGGTTCAGTCCCACTGCGTGGCACCTTGGGCAAGTGTCTTCTTCTATAGCCCCTGGCTGACCAAAGCCTTGTGAGTGGATTTGGTAGATGGAAACTGAAAGAAGCTCGTTGCATATATGTATATATATGTATATGTGTGTGTGTGTGTTTGTGGGTGTGTCCCCCAACATCACTTGGCACCGATGTTGGTGTGTTTATATCCCCGTAACCTAGCGGTTCGGCATAAGAGTCCGATAGAATAAGTACTAGGCTTACAAAGAATAAGTCCTGGGGTCAATTTGCTCGACTAAAGGCGGTGCTCCAGCATGGCCGCAGTCAAAATGACTGAAACGAATAAAAGAATAAGATTTTGAAAATAGAAGCTGCTCTATTTAATTTGTCTCGCATTTAACACATCACCTGGTCTATCTGGCCCTTAATTCCCTTCAACGGAGTTCAATCTGTTGCAAACATTTGAATCAAATCTTCAATATAACAATAACTTTCTCTTTTCCCTTCATTAGTCTTGGAGGTCCTCAAGAATGTCGAATATCATGCTTTTCTTCCTTTCACTTTCTTAGGTTTCTCATGAGATCCAGAACTCATAAGACCAGAACTTAATCTGGTTTCCACGGTGTCCATGCAGCTGAGATTAACTTCCACCCCCACTGCACGCGATGCTATTGCTGGAACTCATTGTCAGCTGAGTTGACTGAAGCAATGTAAAATGAAGTGTCTTGTGCAATAACACAATACACCACCTGGTCAAGGAACCGAAATCACAATCTTATGATTGTGAGGGCAACACACTAACCACTGGGCTACAAGCCTTCACTTCCCCTCACTAACTATTTAACCATCAATGTACATACTCACCTATATAAGAATGGCTTCAAATTTTGGCACAAGTCCAGCAAGTCCGAGGTGAGAGGTCAGGTGAATTATATCAGTTCCAGTGCTGAACTGGTGTGTATTTTATTGACCCCCAAAGGATGAAAGGCAAAGTTGACCTCGGTGACATTTGAACTCAGAATGCAAAGACTGATGAAGTACCGCCTAGTTCAAAAATACTGGAAAGATGTTCTCACAAGATTATGTTGCAAACTCAATAACGGAATTTAAGTAGGAACCAAACAAAGGAGTTAACTTCGAGGCGTACTATAGAAGACACGAACAGATCTTCAATAAAGTGCAAAGATTGGGACAATATGAAAACGTGTCGAATTCTGAGAAAACTGGCTGCAGGAGAATATGCACGTTGTAGCAATTACATACTCCCAAAAAACCTTCTGGCATAAACTTTAAAGATGCAATAGAAGAAAGAGAAAGATGCCATCGAAAGAATATGGTAATTTGACAAAGGGGTAAGTCGTAAATGTGAAAATTGAAAATATAAGGGTAAAAATGCAGTTAGACATTGGAAGTGATGTCACCTTTGTGAATGAAGAAACTTGGAAGGATATCTGTAAGCTAAAATTAAGTAAATCTGCAAAAGTAGCAGACGGTGTTACAGGTAAAAGATTGTATTTTGTAGGAGAATTTGTGTGTAATGTAACATTTCGTGACCAAATGAAAACGGCAAAAGTATATTCTTTTATTCTTTTATATGTTTCATTCCAATGACTATGGCTATGCTGGAGCACCGCTATTGTGATCATCTTTCCACTTTCCACCTTTATCGGAGCAGCTTTTGGTGAAGGATGGAGTTCGATGTTACTGCCCTCTTTTGAGTTTCTTTCTTAGATATTGACTCATCCGGGATCTCGGCGAGCCAGAGGTCAAGTTCACGCTTGAAAACGTCTACATCCACTCTATGTAGGCTCCTCAGATACTTCGGCTGACAGTTAAACAACTGTGGGCCCTTGAAACCCAAGCTTTTGCAGTACATATATTGCAGTATATGTATTAAAAATTCAGTAAATTTGTTCAGCACAGAGTGGACCGAACTATTCAAAAAGTTTCGAATGGAAAGAAGTTGCTCTTTCTTGGGGATGTATTTCATCCAAGCATACACTGGTTTAGCACCATACTGATTAATTTTCGTAGAATTTCGTAGAATTTGTTAGTTTGTGTTAGCATTGGTGTTTAGTGATGGTTCATCTTCAACACCAGTGTTTAACACTTACAAAGTTCCAGTTGTTGTTATGGATGTTTTCATCTATTCGATATAGGAGAACAACATTTTAATAATATAATATAAAGAAAATGGAGAGATTGAACACAAAAAATCAATTTATTTATATAATAGTTATTTGCATATCGCCTAAGCACGTTTCAATTCCTCACCTTCATTCATATTTTACAATTAAAATTGCATTATAAATTTAAAGGTAAGTGTATGTATGTGAGTGTGAGCGTGTGTGTGTGTGTGTGTATGTGTGTGAGCATGTGCGTCTTTGGATTCCGTTCTAAAAATAGCTTGAGGTTAAACTATGGCCATAGTGGACAATGGGTAGTTGTTGCCCTGAAGAACCACTCATACTGCTATTCACCCTCAATGGAATTTAGATCGGTTTATTTAGAGGCGGGCAGGCACTTGTCAAAATAAAGACTAAAAAATAAAATAGAATATATATATATATATGTATATATATATATATATATATATATATATATATATATATATATATATATATATATATATATATATAATATATATATATATATATAAGTATCGAAATGTATTTATATATTTAACTTCTACTTATTTAATTGCGAGAATTTCTATTTTTATCATTTGTATCTTGTTTTATTTTATTTATTTAGATGTATTGGTCTTATTTATTGATAGGTAGGGTTATTATATATGTCTTGTTAAATTAATATGTATATATTTTAATGGGTGTACGATTCACAATGTATTAGATGTATGAAGCTAGATTATTATTTTTAAGTGGTGAGAGTACATTATTCTTTAAGATTTGTTCCTATGCTTATTTTCAATTTATCCTTCACCGTGTTTATTTCAATATAATTTATTATTTAAAATTTATCAATATATATATATATATATATATATATATATATATATCATACACACACATATTTCCTCATAAATATAACAAGCTCTCCGTCCCTATGTATCTCGTTGGAATATATATAGATGCAACTAGTTGAAATAACCATCTGCAATGTAACTTCTTGCTTTGTAGAAAGAAAAGCAGCCAGACAGAGAACAGAAGACTGGTGCTGATTAATGTCTTTTCTCATCTATCTTAATATTTGTATTGTTATTTTATGTTCGTTGTTGCCTCTATAAGTATCATCATAAATATCTAAATCATTTGCATTAGTGTTTTTATTATCATTTTTGTTATTTTTATTACGTTTATTTTCCCTCCTTTTTGTAGTCTTAGTGGGGAGTCATTAAGGATTACTTCCCTTCCTTCACTTGTTGGGTATTTCCTACTATCGTTATGATCCACGTCATTTTGGCCATTAAGCAAATCATTTCTGTTTTCCTTACTCCTATGTATATATTTTATTTTCAGGATATTTCGCTATTTCCTTATTAATAATTCTGTGTCTATTTTTCTCGTTTTCAGGGTTGTTTTCGTTTTTCGTTATGTTTATTTCTTGTGCTATGAGTCTGAACTAATGACTTATCTTCTTTCCTTTTTAAATATTTTGTGCAGATATAATTTGTGCAATGTTTTTGAAACTCAGAAACCCGCCCCCTCCACTCATATATGTATAATATAGGTGGCTTATTCGCAATTTTTTACTCTTATTTCTAGTAACACTGGTACTGACTGATGCTCTTTGTCCGTTTAGTGACGTCTATATTTCTACCATTAGACTGTAAAATTGTGAATAAGCCACCTATATTATTTATAAGTTTCACTTTTACCGTTTTTGAAGTCAGCGTGTGATTTCAACGGAAATCTTAAAGCCTGACAGGGCGAGCTGAGTTGAACCCTAGGTACGGTGAAAGCCGCTGATGTGCATTAGAATGCGTAATCATCGATGATCTGGCTATGTCTGCAGCTGTAGAGAGCTTCCCTCCCTGGCAAGTCATTAAGATTGTGCTTTTGTGGCTATTGAGTTGTTTTGACTCTTATTTCTAGCAATACTGGTTCTGATTAGTGCCTTTTGTCACTTTAAGTAACGTCTGTATACACACATACATATACATATATATAATATATACATATACATATGTGTATATATATATATATGTATGTATATATATATATATATATATATACATACATACATACACACACACACACACACACACACACACACACACACACACACACACACACATATATATATATATATATATATATATATATATAAAGAGAGAAAGAGAGAGACGTACATACTTACATAGGTATAAAAACACACTCACACACATTATTTCGCTTACATATATATGCGGATATAAGGGCTGTTATTGCTGAGTTAGTTAAGCAAGAATGTAAATGAGAATGTCTTTATTGATGTAGAATGGGTAATAGCTGATGAATAAAATGTAAATGAAGTAGGTTCTATTTTGATGTAAATATCAAAACAGAGCCTCCTATGTAATCATTTGGAAACATTTCTAGATAAATAAAATCAAAGGAATTTTCTTTTTTAATGATAAGAAAAAACGATGGTTTTCTAAACCTGTCGAATTGTTCAAACGTTATTTTTGTAATGAGTCATACATGACTGAAATTATCTCAGGGTTGTCTGTAAAATAAAAATGAAATAGAATAATTAGTTATTTAGTTGTCCTTGCAGTTTGAAATATTTTGAGATACAAAAAATATATCTCGCGGATCAATTTGAAAGGAAATCATATTAGTTTCAAATTTTGGCACAAGGCCAGCTGTTTTGAGGAAGGGGCAAGTCAAAAACATTGACCCCCCCCCCAGTCCTCAACTGGTATTTATTTTATTGACATCGAAAGGCTGAAAGGCAAAGTTGACCTCGGCGAAATTTGAACTCAGAACATAATAAATATCTTTACTACCCACAAGGGACTAAACACAGAGGGGACAAACAAGGACAGACAAAGGGATTAAGTCGATTATATCGACCCCAGTGCGTAACTGGTACTTATTTAATCGACCCCGAAAGGATGAAAGGCAAAGTCGACCTCGGCGGAATTTGAACTCAGAACGTAATGGCAGACGAAATACGGCTACGCATTTCGCCCGCTGTGCTAACGTTTCTGCCAGCTCGCCGCCTTGAACTCAGAACGTAATGACGAGCGAAATGCCGCAAAACATTTTGCCCGGCATACTGATGACTCTGCCAGTTTGATGCCCTTTGAAGGGAAATAATAATAATGTTCGTACTTCACAGATAGATGTCCAGGTCCTGTGATATAGAGTTTGTCCTCATGCCTAGCATATCTTCAGTTGAAAAAGAGCGATAGAATATTACCGGGTTTTAAAAAGTACGTGCTGGAATCAATACATTCGACTTGAAATTCTTCAATGCGGTGCCCCAACATGGCCACAGGAACAGGTAAAAAGTAACAGGTATGACTGGGTGGATAAGAAGCTTTGCAACCGTGTGGTTTTGAGTTCAGTCCCACGGCATGGCACTTTGTGCAAGTGTCTTCTACTAAAGCTTTGAGCTGATGAATGCTTTGTGAGTGAATTTGGTAGATGGAAACTATGTGGAAGCCCATGGTATGTTGTATGTGTGTATGTGTGAGTGACTTTGTGTTTCTGTTGTTACAATCCTGACTACTTGAGAACTAGTGTTGGTTGGTTATGTCCTCATAACACTGTCTTTCAGCAAATAAGACCGGTTCTTTCAGCAAAAATAAACCATATTAAGAAGAATAATTACTGGGGACAATTTGTTTGACTAAACCCTTTAAGGCGGTGCCCCAGTATGGCCGCAGCCCAAAGAGTGAAACAAGCGAAAGATTAAAATAACAGATTATGTGCCTTAAATAATTTTACTTTGGGATCAAACACACCGAACATACCATTGTACATTGCCTGAAAATTCCAAAGACAGTGGTGGGGTTTGAACCCGAGGACCATGTCGTAAGTGTTAATGCACAGTATTAGAAGAAAGAAAGTTTGGAGTGGTTGTGGGGTTAGAAGTTTGCTTCCCAATCACATGGTTCCAGGTTCAGTCCTGCTGCATGGCATCTTAGGCAAATATCTTCTACTACAGCCTTGGGCTGACCAAAGCCTTGTGAGTGAATTTGATAGAGAGAAACAGAAAGAAGCTCATCCTATACGCACACACACACACGCGCGCGCGCGCAATATAATTTCCAGGGAATGCCGTCTCTGCTCCGAGGAAACTCTGTCTATTCTGTGGACTAACGAGAAGATCATTAATAGAGTTTCTGAAAGACTCTCAAGATGCCTACACGCATACAAATGTACTTTCGCATAATGCAGTGGGATTGAATTTTGAGTAACCGTTAACGTAATTTAATTTACTTTAAGGTATGGATGACTTAACTCCGCATTCTTACAAGCACCAAGTAGCTAGTTAACTCGCTTTGTGATCATGAGTGCACCAAGCCTCATGTGTGCGTATGCTCACATTTTCGTGGATGCTTATATGAGCGATGGTACTCGCGCCATGCAGCTTGCCCGAGGGCGTTTATACGTTCATATTTCTTAACGGTTATTTTCAACACTTTTCTTGCTGGATTGCATGCTCGTTTTTCTTTTTCTATCTGTGATTTTATTTTTCATCTTCTGTATAAATGAAGATATTTCCTTTGTCTGGCTGCTTTTCTTTCTACAAAACAAGTAATTACATTGCAGAACGGTTATTTCAACTAGTTGCATCTGTAAATATTCCAACGAGATACATCTGCATCACCGGATGCTTCTGAACAAGTTGTTGAGTGCCCCACCCATCAGGAAGCCAGCTGACCAAAATACTAGACTTTGCCACAACAAAAATACTTTGACCGAAACATTCACACTTCGAACTTTCCTAAACCTTATAATTTTTCCTGAATGGGAATACACTTTTGTGTGTGTGAAGGCGCGTGGCTTAGTGGTTAGAGCATTCGACTCGTGATCGTAAGGCCATGAGTTCAATTTCTAGTAACGCGTTGGGTCTTTGAGCAAGACACTTTATTTCACGTTGCTCCATTTCACACACCTGGCTTAAATTAGCAGTACCTGTATTTCAAAGGGCCAGCCTTGTCACACTCTGTGTCCCACTGAATCTCCCTGAGAACTACTTTAAGGGTACTCGTGTCTGTGGGGTACTCAGCCGCTTACAGGTCAATTTCACGAGCAAGCTGTTCCGTTGATTGTATCAGCTGGGATCCTCGTCGTCGTAACCGACGGAGTGCTCTCTCTCTCTTTCTCTCTCTTTCTCTCTCTCTCTCTCTCTCTCTCTCTTCATATATATATATATATGCCTGCGTTTGTTCCCCACCACTACTTGACAACCATTGCTAATGTGTTTACGTCCCCATAACTTAACAGATTGGCAAAAAAAATACATACTGGGGTTCATTCAAGTGACTAAAATTCCTTAAGCCATTGCTCCAATATGGCCACAGCCCATTGACTGGAACAAATATAAGCAAAATAAACAAGAAGAAGGAAGAAAAACAAACCTTTTTACTTCTTTATTGATCTCATTGTTCATTCTAGATTTGCATCTCAGCAACACGGTCGTTCACCTGTTCGGTTTAACGAGTCTAGGAAAGGATTTTTTTGAAGATAATAAAACCTGAGATCTTATATTTATATGAAGTTTCTCAATGCAGATTCTGTTGAATATTCATCACGTATTATCAAGTAAAAGCTAAGAATAAAAGCAATGTATTGTTATTTGTGTTTGCAGCTCAGGAAGAAGTTAGAATCATGGTGACAAGATTAAAATCGGATTTAAAATGTATACAAGATAACAATGCAAAGTAAAAACGGAATATTGAATGTTTTCTTGGCTGAAATAAATTATTTTTGTTTCTTTAACAAAGTGGATGTGATGATAAATGATCAAATTTTATGAAATTGAACATTGTTTCAGTTTTCCTAATCAAGGGAACGGTGAATGTAAATACAGAGCGAATCAAAGTTTCACTGACAAATATTCTTCTAATCTAACAATAATAGCTTGGTTAAGGTTATTTTGTGTTATAACGACAGGTCTATATATTTGATACTAGCAGCTAAGTCCAGTTTCACCCGGTCCGTTTGGATGATGTGGCTGTGATCGTTTTCGGTTAGGCATAATCTATAACAGCGTTTCTAGAGCTTATCATTTTGGGTCCCGTTTCGATTGAAGCCTCCAGCTGTATGAAAATATCCTGACCCCCCACCCCGTCAGAAAACAGCTTCTAAGCAACTGGTTGTTTTAATGGAGGAAGAAAGAGGGAAATTGCAGTAGAAATAATGTTTTAATCGATTTTCTCGGTAAGTATGGGGGTTAGGAAAAAAATACAAACTGCATTCCAATTTATGCACCTGTCTCCACATATGTGCCATTTTTCATGCGAATCCACCCAGCCATTTAGCTGTGAACCTCAAGACAAGAAAGAATACAATGATCGCCCATGTCCAATTTATATTCTAGATGATGACTTAATTAGGAGGATATATGTCTATATAATACACTTGTTTGTCTACGTTTGATGATATTTCTTTGTCAGAATGGCGTATGATGTGTTTTCTTGAAGATTATGCTCCACTTAATTCTACTCTAAGAGTAAAAAATTATTTAAATTTTGTCGTGGTTGTGAAGTAGCCAATGAATAATTGACAATAAACAACATTTATGTGCTGTGTGTTCAATTCACAAAATCAGGCTAAATTGAGTATAATTTTACATAAAATATACATTGTTACAGCAGATCAATAGATAATGGTATTTGAGAATTAATGAATAAAAGAGCATATGGTGACTACAACATGCTAATATATAATACTTCAATGATTCATAATTTGTGAGAACAGATTAAGATAAGGAAATAACAATGACATTTCATGAGATAATCTATATAATTCCATGTTGTCTCTTCAGCCATAATTAATATTTGAACATAGGATTAAGAAAAACGTAACTGAAAAGTCTGGTATTTCTCTCTTTATTTAGATTAGGCTCTCTCTTTATATACCATTGCATAACAAGTTCTAGAACATACTGCAAGCAATTTACTGGGAAGTTGGATTAGGTTTCATTTTTATATACCATCAGCAAAAAGTTCTAGAACGTACTATAAACAATTTGGTGAGACGATTCTGGCTCACCAGTCAATCTGATTGGTTGAGCTACAGTCACATGAGGTTAATGCCTTTTATGGCAGTTGTGGAACGAAGCTGGGTAATGTTCCTTCTCGAGCCACGCCTGGCTCATAAGGGCCAGTTTCCTGGTTTCCTTGGCGTATAGATTCCCCACCTGGACAGGACGCCAGTCCGTCACAGGTGAGCTGCAAGATGCAGGAAGAAAGAGTGAAAGTTGTGGCGAAAGAGTCAGCAGAAGTTCACCATTACCTTCTGCCGGAGCCCTGTGGAGCTTAGATGTTTCGCTCATAAACACACACATCACCCGGTCTGAGATTCGAACCCGCGATCCCTCGACCGCTGCTCTAACCACTAGGCCATGTACCTAAGCTGAGTAATGTAAATATGATGGTTCAGAATACACTGTCACTTCAATACAAGATGAAATCTTTACAGTAAAATGGAGGAAAAGAGCTTCATTTAAATATCCACGTAAGTCTCAACATCTAACACATATTTTTCTGTCGGGTCACCTGAAATCAGTAGTTTCATATAAATTAACCCGGAATTATAAATGCAATAAAGGCGACAATCATTATTATTTGTACAGATATCTTAAAATGGTTCAAGCTCGTGTATGTAACGAAATCAAGAATGCTTACACTTAAATACACTAGTTGGGTCATTTGCTTCTATCTTAGAGATATGAATTATTTAAATACTCTTTCTTGGGAACCATACGTGTGAATAATCATCTCTTTCCCCCTACTTATATATATATATATATATATAAGCAAATAATTTTATTCTCAAACGCAGGATAATGCTAATAAAATAGCATGAACAGGATAAACTATTTATATTTTGCAGAAAAAGATATCGGCGACCAACCACGAGACTCGAACTCACATTCCTGTGATTACACGTCAAGTGTTTTACCGTTAAGCTAAACTACCCCAACGACGAATTCCGCAAATTTAGGATATATAAATATAACTTTAGAAGACGCTATCGTACGTTAAATTCACCTGACATTGAAAGTCAACGAAGTTTTCTTAAAAAATGTTGAGATTATATACATGATGATGATGATAGACATACATAAAATTTTGAAAGTCAACTTATTTTCACTTTTTTCTGTTTCCTTAATCTCTCTTTACTTCTCTCTTTCTTTTTCACTCTCTCATTTTCTAAATATTGTGTGTGTGTGTGTGTGTGTGTGTGAGTGCACGTGCATATATGAGTGCAGGACATCACCAACTGTAAACAACATGAAGTACGAAAACACGCGAGTTAAATACGCAAACAACGAGAGAAAAAATTGAAAACAGGACAAGTAACGAAGAAGTAACGAAGAACGACCCTTCATCAGTTGTCGGCTGTCTATCTACTCCTCATTTCGAGCATTCAACGACAATATAGGTCTTCGAAGACAGTTGCTCCCATAACTTCCAAAATAAATTGTTGATTTTATGGAGGGTCAAATTTGGGAACAAAAACAGGACAGTGGAAACATACAAGGAAGCCGAAAGAAAACACGAAGGGTCATTAGACCAGAACGTGGGGGAAAATAGTGAATACTGGAAGAAATATTTTCTTTGAAAAGAGAAAAGATAGAAGACGTCCAGTCCATAGAACGTCGAGTAGGAAAAGAAAGATGGTCACGTGAGGAGATAGACGATGATCATGTGTGAGCAACGAGAGAGAGAGAGAAAAGGAGAAAGAGGAGAGAGAGAGACAGGTGGAAAACGGTGAAGGGGAGAAAAAGGTAATTAGAGAAGGATGGGGGAGAAAACAGTATAGAATCGAGTCGCATCAAAAAAGTTAAGATAATCGTAATTGGGAATGGGTGCTTGGTGTCCAATTAAATGATACTATAACTAATATATATATCGTTCTTTCTTCCTCTTGCTTTACAAGAAATAAAACCTATTTTTGCCTCTCTCCTGTCTTAGATCCTTTACCTAGCGTTCACACTTTACCTCGTTTGTTCTTACTATCCTGTTTTTGTTACCACTTTAACCCCCCGTAAAAATCTCAAATTTTATTTAATTTGCTTTGCGGAAAGGACTGTTTTTAACGAAGTCACGTCTTGTCCCGACCCCCGAAACGTGGTGTAGATAAAACAGGGGACAACTGATGAAGGGATCGTTCTTTATTGTCTTAGCTCCTTTACATAGCGTTCAACACTTTACCTCGTTATGGCTTAACAACCCTCACCGTTTGTTTTCACTGTTTTGTTCTTACTGTCCTGTTTTTGTTACCACTTTAACCCTCCACAAAAATCCTAAATTTTATTTAATTTGCTTTACGGGAAGGAGTGTTTTAACGAAGCTGCGTCTTGTTCCAACCTTCGTAACGCGGTGTAGATAAAACAGGGGACAACTGATGAAGGGAATGTTCTTTATCTTGCCTGTCTCGTTTTTCTATACCTACATATATATTTATATATGTATATATACATGTTTCTCTCCTTTTTTCTCTCCTTGTTTTTTTTGTGTCCCGTTCTGTAGAAGAGCGTAGGCTCGACACGTAAAAGACTTTTTCTATTCCTGAGCGTTATGCTAATACATCTGTTTGTTTTGTACACCACCTGTCTTCGTCTTTTTTTTTTCGTAAACTCTCCCTATATACATGCATATATGGGTACAGGACATAAAAAACGTTGAACACAATGAGAAACGAAAGCATAAAAACAAAAACATCGTAAAAACGAACTTTTTTCGAACAACGAAAAAAACAGAGAAACGAGACATACAAGATAAAGAATATTCCCCTTCATCAGTTGTCCCTGTTTCATCAACTCCGCGTTTCGAAGGTAAAGCCAATACGCGACTTCGTTGAAACAGTCCTTCCCGCAAAGCAAATTCAATAAAATTTGGAATTTTTTGCGGAGGGCGAAAGTGGTAACAAGAACAGGACAGTGAGAACAAGACAGTAAAAACAGGGAGAACAAGACAGTAATGTAATTCGATGGTAGAAAGAATTTCGTGAATTAGGTACTTCAAAGCCAGTTGGACTGAACAGAGTGTGTGTGAGTGTGCGGTAAATAGTTAATAAAAAAGAAAACGGAGAAAAAAGACAGCAAAAAAAAAACGTGAGGACGTGGTACATCCAAAGAATTAATAAGATGCTCAGGGAAAGAAAGAAAGGGTATTTTACGTTTCGAGCAAAGCTCTTCTTCAGAAACGGAGGAAAGTCCAAAAGAAAAGGAAGATGGAGGAAAAAAATCGCCAGCAATCCACATGTAGTAACTATATGTAACTACATGTACAAAATAAAACTAAATGTGGATTGCTGACGATTTTTTCCGCCGTTTTCCTTTCCCCTTGGTTTTTTCTGTCTCCTTTTTCTGAAGAAGAGCTTTGCTCGAAACGCAAAGCACCCTTTCTTTCCCTCCCTAAGCGTCTTATTAACACTTTGCATGTACCATGTCCTCACGTTATTGTTTTTTCTTGTCCTTTTTTCTCCGTCCTTTTTTATTACTTAATATGTGTATGTGTGTGTTTAATGCTTTTCTACAAAGTCAAAACCATGCAACTTATACAAAATAATACAAGTCAATGGTTTGTATTTTTACTTTGTATTTCAATATCTATTTTAAAGTTAGGAGCCCTACTTCAGGAAATCTTTAGAAAAATAATGTCGTAAGCTGACGTTTCTGTAAAGCTGAAATTAACTAGAATTTGAAGTTTTGTCCATTAGATCATTCGACTTCGTTATTTTTAAATTTGCTTTAAAATAAATCTTAATTAAACATTCAAAACTTTTTACACACACACACACATACACACACACACACAGGCGCGCGCGCGATATTTATTTTTCAATTAAGGATAAGTTTGACCTAATATATCTCCAATGCTCCAAAGACTTTTTGACACTGTAACAGTGTGGAAATGAGATTCCTATCAGTTTGTGAACTCTCAGCATTAATCTGTCACATCAACTTGGATACACGCGAACACATACACACACACATACACACACACGCACGCGCTCGCACACACACACACACACACACACACACATACACACACACCACTTTACATAGACTCTACACAACTATATTACAATTAATATTTCTTTCTCAGCTTTTGATAATATATTTCTTATTAATGCAGATATATTACCTTGTACATAGAAAACACATACACACATGATATATATGTATATATATATGTATGTATATATATATATGTATATATATATGTATGTATACATATATATATATATATATATATATATATATATATATATATATATATATATATATATATATACATATATATATATAATATATATATATATATATGTATATATATATATATGAGTGTGTGTGTATGTATGTATACACATACGTGTACACACACACACACACACACACATGTAAACACCATGAATATTTCAGAACTTGAAAAATGCATTCGATAAAAAAAGCTGTTATCTCTTTCAAGATATTGTTCAAATTAAATCGACATTAATATCGAAGTGGACAATATTGATAAAGCAGCATCGTAGCGACATTGTTATCTCAAACTACTAGAGACATAGCTGTCTCTAATAACGATTAATATAAATGAAAATCTAATTAATATTGTGAATTAAGAAACGTTATTATATCAAGCAATCTATGTATGTCTTATAGTAAAGTTTAGACAATAGTGGATATATCTCAAAATACGATAGACAATTCCAGTATCACCTTTGGTTTATTCCGATGAAGACTAAAACTGACATAAATAACAAGTCTTATAAATGTTGGTGTTGCTATATTCTTTGTAAGTGATCTGAGGTCTTGAGTTGAAATCGAAACAATTAAGTCGTAGATGGGTTTTGATAGTCATTATATCTACTCCTTATTTATTTCAATGTAATATTATATACACAGCCAGTGCCAATATATTGATCATGCATGGCCAGTCTTACAACGAGTACCCCACTTCTGCCAGCCCTATAATATGCATCTCCTTTTCTCAGTGCTACTGTATACATCGCCTTTCTCTCAGCCCTACAATAAGTATCTCCTTCACTCTGTACTATAATGTGTGCCACCTTCTTCTTGCCCTAAGTATCCCCCTTCCCTCAGTCCTACTTTGTGTATCCCCTTTGTACCAGCCCCAGTCAAACCTTCCAACCCATGCCAGCATAGACAACGGACGTTAAACGATGATATGAAATCTTGGAGAGATAAGAATGTCTGGTTGTCACCAGAAGTGGTGATGAAGTATTGAGAAGTCGTTGAAGTGTGAATGTGATGACACAATGGTACTTTCAACATATTCATTCTAGTTACTTTCATTTTCAGAAAGCTGTTCAAACAAATGAGCTAGAGAAAAGTATAATGTGAATGACTTTAAGAAGGACCTGTTATTTATACACACATGCACACACTCACTGGCACACCGTCGGTTACGACAGTAAGGGTTCCAGCTGATCCAATCAACAGAAGGGCTTGCTCATGATGTTAACATGCAGGTGGTTGAGCACTCCACAGACATGTGTACCCTTAATGTAGTTCTCAGGGAGATTCAGCATGATACAGTACATGACAAATATGGCCCTTTGGGATACAAGCACAGCTCGTTTTTGCCAGTGGAGTGGACTGGAGCAATGTGAAATAAAGTGCCTTGCTCGAGGATACAGTGTGCCATTAGGTATTGAACTCATGACCTTTCAATCTTGAGCTAGATGTCCTAACCACTTAGTCAGGTGTCCGAACCACTCTGTTGAGTAATTATATATTTGCTGTACTGCACACACAAGAAGACATGGGATGAGGTGGTGAAGCTTGACCTTCGAACGTTGGGCCTCACAGAGGCAAGGACGAATGACCGAGACATCTGGAGATATGCTGTGACTGCAAAGACTTGGCAAATAAAGTGAGTTCATAGCTGAAACCTACACCAGTGTCGCATAACCAGCCCTGGCCCGATCAAAAGTACCTTGGATAATAGGGCGACATGCTGTGCTTGAGGCGACCTATTGAGTCAAGTACATCAAAATGAAAATCAAATGGAAATTGTAGCTGTTATCCCCGTGCCAGTGGTACATAAAAAGCACCATCCAAACGTGGCTGATGCCAGCGCCACATTGACTGGCTTCCGTGCCAGTGGTATGTAAAAAACACCAACTAATCGTGGTCGTTACCAGCCCCCTCTGGCCCCTGTGCCGGTGGCATGTAAAAAGCACCCATTACACACTTGGAGTGGTTGGCATGAGGAAAGGCGTCCAGCTGTAGAAACATTGCCAAATTGGACTGGAGCCTGGTGCAGCCTCCTGGCTTCCCAGACCCCAGTCAAACCGTCCAACCCATGCCAGCATGGAAAGCAGACATTAAACGATGATGATGATGAGGATCATACACACACACGTTCATGTGTTATTGCTGTTGAGTAATTATGTATTTGTTCTCTTCCATAATGTGTATGGGAGGAAGCTAAATAAAATGACCGAAAATGCCTCTGTAAGAGCGAGATGAAAGAATCATCTGTTAACTGCTTGGCAGAGAGGATAAAACATCCAACTACACTAGGATGAAATCTGGTGGAGATTTGAATTGAAAATTACTCATAAGAAAAATTACGAAATGTCCCAGAATGTTCTATCTGCATTTTGGCAGAAAAATATAAAACAAAAGTAGATCTTTGAAGCTAATCGATAATTAATTGCTGCCACCATGAGATATGAGATATGGCTGTAATAAATGCTATAAAAAATTATGCACCCATCGCCTTGGGCAGTTTAACACTTGCAGTTATTATATTACTAAATATGATATTGTTGGCTAAAAATAATGTCATAATCTAGATAGAAATGTTTGAGCTTCTGTTGTAAAAGAGACAATCTGCTACAATCTCTTTAACAATCATTTAACTCATTGAAAGCAGTAGAAAACAGTAAAAAATCAGAAGACATAAACACATACAGATTACATATTTCTTTACTGCCCACAAGGGGCTAAACACAGACAAGAAAAATGGATTAAGTCGATTACACTGACCCCAGTGTGTAACTGGTACATATTTAATTGACCCCGAAAGGATGAAAGGCAGAGTCAACCACAGTGGAATTTGAACTCAGAACATTGTGGCAGTCAAAATATTTCTTTACTACAAAAATATTTCTTTACTACCCACAAGGGGTAAAACACAGAGAGGACAAACATGGACAGACAAATGGATTAAGTCAATTATATCGACCCCAGTGCGTAACTGGTACTTATTTAATCGACCCCAAAAGGATGAAAGGCAAAGTCGACCTCAGCAGAATTTGAACTCAGAACGTAGTGGCAGACGAAATACCTATTTCTTTGCTACACACAAGAGGCCAAACACAGAGAGGACAAACAAGGACAGACAAATGACAGACAGAATTTGAACTCAGAACATAGCGGCAGACAAATGGATTAAGTTGGTTATATCGACCCCAGTGCGTACAGATTACAGATGTGTACACAATCCAATGTTGTTGGCTGGTGCGAAACTGTGTCAGTTTGTCGTCTGAAAATGAAGTAGTTCTAATTACAATGAAACTTTTTAAAAATAATAAATGGATACTAAACATATACAGACAATAACGTACATAATTATGTACAATTAAACACCCTTGTAATTGAGAGCGTACTTAAAAAAAAACTGAGTTAATTATTTCTCGGCTAATTGTTGCAGCTTCTCTCTTTAAGCAAACAAACATCTGCATACGCACATAAATGCATGCAAATACACAGACATACGACTCAGGGCAGACCTTGAAGAGAGAGTGCATGTCATTGAAGAGGTCGCGTATAACGACAAAAGTAAAAACCACATTTTTATCTCCATATATGGGAATTGCAAGCCTTTTGTCAACATATTCTTTTAATTCTTTTACT
>NC_042997.1:201226744-201229244 GCF_006345805.1 Octopus sinensis | reverse complement strand
AGAAAGAAAGAGAGAAAGGGATCTTTTCTTGGACAGTTGAAATTGTATTGTATTTTCATGGTCAGTTGTCATGATAAGCAGCTGTTAAAGGGGGCTTTTCTGGGACAGTTGAACTTGATGACAATATACATGTATGTAATGTATATATGTATATCATCATCATCGTCGTCGTTTAACATCCACTTTCCATCCTGGCATGGGTTGGATGGTTTGACTGGGGGCTGGGGAGCCAGAAGGCTGCACCAAGCTCCAATCCAATCTGGCAATATTTCAACAGCTGCATACCCTTCCTAATGCCAACCACTCCGAGAGCATAGTGGATGCTTTTTACATGCCATTGACACGAGGGCCAGTCAGGTGGTTTTGGCATCGGCCACACGTAAATGGTGCTTTTTACATGCCACCAGCATGGCTGCCAGTCAGATGGTACTGGCAACGACCACACTCAAATGGTGCTTATTACGTAACACTGACATGAATGCCAATCAGGTAGTATTGTCATTGGCCACAATAACAACTTCACTTGCCTCAACAGGTCTTTGCAAGTGCAATTTATTGCCCAATGATTGAAGGGTCCTCTTAAATGGCCAATTACGTGACACTATCATAGGTCATAGTTACGGTCTAACTTGGTTTTCTGGGTCTTCTCAAGCACAGCATATCTC
Source organism: Octopus sinensis (assembly GCF_006345805.1). Lineage (NCBI taxonomy): Eukaryota > Metazoa > Mollusca > Cephalopoda > Octopoda > Octopodidae > Octopus > Octopus sinensis. The sequence goes on along the minus strand of NC_042997.1, from coordinate 201,228,579 downwards.
CAAAGGTCTCAGTCACTTGACTCAGCTAATCTTTTCAAGCACATCATATCGCTTCACAATTCAAGGGTACCTGATATTGCTGCCTTTCATCCTTTCGGGGTCGATAAATTAAGTACCAGTTGTGCACTGGGGTCGATATAATCGACTTAATCCGTTTGTCTGTCCTTGTTTGTCCTCTCTGTGTTTAGCCCCTTGTGGTTAGTAAAGAAATAGGTACCTTTAAATGGGTGGTCATACTACACTGGTATCGGTCATCAGCCATGGATGTGATCTCACTTTATTTGCCAGGTCTTATCAGTCACAACATATCTCCAAAGGTCTCGGTCTCTTGTCATTGCCTCTGTGAGGCTCAACGTTCAAAGTCCATGCTTCACCACCTCATCCCATGTCTTCCTGGGTCTGCCTCTTTCACAGGTTCCTTCAACTGGTAGGGTGTGACACTTCTTCACACAGTTGTCCTCATCCATACGTAACACATAACCATACCAGCACAGTCGTCTCTCTTGCACACCACATTTGATGCTTCTTATGCCCTACTTTTCTCTCAGGGTGCTTACACTCTGCCGTTGTATGTACACTGACATTACACATCCAGCGGAGCATACTAGCTTCCTATCTTTCAAGCCTATGCATGTCCTCAGCAGTCACAGCCCATGTTTTACTGCCGTGTAACATGACTGTTCGCACACATGCATAATCCCGTCTACCTTTCACTCTGTGTGAGAGGCCCTTTGTTACCAGTAGAGGTAGGAGCTCTCTGAACTTTTCCCAGGCTATTCTTATTCTAGCAGCCACGCTCTCAGAGCATCCACCCCACTACAGATTTGGTCACCTAGGTAATGGAAGCTGTTTGTGTGTCTGTTTGTCTCTCCATCTTGGCAACCGATGTTGGTGCGTTTCCATTCCTGTAACTTAGCAATTTGGCAAAAGAGACCGATAGATTAAGCATATATATATATATATATATATATATATATATATGTATAGGGAGAGTTTACGAAAAAAAAAGACGAAGACAGGTGGTGTACAAAACAAACAGATGTATTAGTATAACGCTCAGGAATAGAAAAAGTCTTTTACGTTTCGAACCTACGCTCTTCTACAGAAAGGGACAGAAAAAGCAGGGAGAGAAACAAGGAGAAAAAATATGTGTAGTGGCTAATGATCCATCATGGCGTCTGACTCGGACAGTAGGGTCACACACGAGAGGGAAAGTAGGGGATATATATATATATATATATATATATATATATATACATGCATATATATACATACATACATACATACATACATATATATATATATATATATAAATACATACATACATATATATACATACATACATACATACATATATATATACATATATCATACTTAGGTAAGTATATTACTGACAGTGACCTTGAAATTTCGGTCGAATGATAGCTTAATTGGCTGAAACTTCGAAGTCACTGTCAGTAATATTCTTGTTTAAGAATAATAAATTTGTACTCTACAAGCATATAGAGTAACCGATCAGATTGATATAAAACTGTATTTATTATAAACGAACATAAAAACTAACATTAACGTAATACCTGTGCCTGTGTATGTGTGCGTGCATGCATGTGTGTGTGTGTATCTGTGTGTGTGTGCGTGCATGTGTGTATGTGCGTGTGCATGCATTAAGTAAAGAATAGATTTGCTGGTGTTATATTTCTTCGGTGGTTTACAATGATCTCAGCAACAAGTGGATGACAAATCAAATGTTATGCATGTAATAGATATAAATAAGGACAGTGATATTGTATTGTCCATTGTATAATGCAGATTACTTAACGACCTCCGCAGTCATT
>NC_042997.1:201219244-201224244 GCF_006345805.1 Octopus sinensis | reverse complement strand
TGATGATGATGATGATGAAGATGATGATGATAATGATGATGATGATGATGATGATTATGATGATGATGATGATGATGATGATGCATATATTGTTCAAGTAATAAGACGTACTTTTATGCATTGTTTATGTAATAAGTGCAGCCGAATACAACAGCAGTTTTCAAAGATCTTTGTTGGTTAAAACAAATCACAGATTTGATTCTTCAGAAGACCTGCAATTTAATTCCTCCATTATTTTTACTGCACGTTCAGCACATATGTTTGAACGCTGAACATCTCGAATTACTGATTTATCAAAATTCCAATTAACTTTCAAGCATTCGCTTGTTTTAGTATATCCGGAATCTGCTTCTGAAAGTTTCTGGCAGGCCATGCTGTCAAACTTTTGCTCACAAAACCACATTTCCATCCAGTTTCTGCTGATAAAACAACACACGTCATAGAGTTTTTCTCTACTTTGTGGTAGAAGCCTGTATGTGAGGATGGTTGAGATTGCTCATGAATTCCAACGTGCATTGCTAAGTCTAGGAAGTTTTCTAAACTTGATTTCTGGGAAAATGGTTTGTTACTGATATAATCGGAAAGCATGACCAAGTTCAAATAAAAAGTTATGGTCGTCGCCTTACTGGCACCTGTGCCGGTGGCATGTGTAAAAAGATTCGAGTGAGGTCGTTGCCAGTACCGACCTGACTGGCCCTGTGCCGGTGGTACGTAAAAAGCACCCACTACACTCTCGGAGTGGTTGGCGTTAGGAAAGGCATCCAGCTGTAGAAACTCTGCCAGATCAAGATTGAAGGATGGTGCAGCCATCTGGTTCGCCAGCCCTCAGTCAAAATCGTCCAACCCATGCTAGCATGGAAAGCAGACGTTAAACGACGATGATGATGATCTCTTCAACCTGGATTATCATTCATTTGAAGTTTTGCTTGACCTTGTTTCCATCCTTCCACCAAAATACTCGTCGTGTTTTTTTTATTAAATCGTCTATGAACGGATATGATATATTTGATAATGCAGTTTTTTCTTTCAGTGTATCATCCATCTCATGTTTTAGGAGGCGGTCTAACACACGATGTTGGCAACCAATGTATTGAGGTGCAGGACATCCACGCTTCATAAATTCGTTCTGAAGTTGAATGACCACTCCAATACGCTTTCCTGTATTTATACTACATGTGTCTGTGAGGATCATTTTTATTGCTGGCCACAATTCGTAATCATCGAAAATTTCCTTTAGTCCTTGAAAAATGGTATCTGCTCTGCCATTCTTCAGAGTTAGTGCTGCTAATTTTATTTCTCTTGTGTTTTGTTTTTCACTACAACAACTTGTCTTTCTTTACCCTTCATAACCTTTCCTATCAAAATGGAGCACCCACTGGTCATTTTTTCAGTTTCTTTTAGTTCCTACTTCATCTTTGCAGCCTCTCTCATAGCAGCTTTGTACATCCCTGGCTGTGATAGAGCGGGGAGAAGTACTCTTTCCTCTCTCACCTGTTTGCAGACGTTGGCTGCTTTATGACTGCTTAAATCCTTTTTTTTTTTCAGCAAGTTCATTGCATTCTGAGTTGAATGATGTTGTTTAGAGGTGCCAAGTTGTTCGTCTGTTGGTGACGTGATTTCATCTGCTGAATCAGAAGTAGGGGTTTCTCATGATGATGATGATGTATCTGCAAGAAGTGGCGTACATATTAGTGACATCAATGCATACAAAAAAATTTGTGTAACATTTGAGAATTTTTTAGGCACGTTACTTTACCTGCTTCAGCATTTGGGAGAAACGCTTGTGAAGTTGAAGCTGACACTCTTGACGAGGAAGGTGTTCTCTTTGAAGGATGAACCATAGCTAACCGAGACGGTGTAGCCAGTTACACCGCCACTTTGAATTTGTGTACTGTATATATCTTTATCTTCTTTAGATAACCAGCTGCCATGTTGATTAGTAATGCCAAACAAATCTTCAAAACTTTGACCTGGTTTTGGACGCTTCAAATGGGTATCGTACCCTGTCAACAGAGTATTTACTTTTCTTACAATAGACTTAAACGTTATACATGGAAAATCAAAATTTTTCCCATAGAATCTCTACTTCCTGAGCAATGAGTTGATTTCTTGCATGTCTGGCATTTTTAACTTTTGCCAATGCATTACACCTTCCAACGATACTGGATTTTCTGGGGATTCTAGTTAGTTCAGCCAACTCATGTACCACGTTCCACGTTCGGTATTGTTCTTCGCTTTTTAACAGACTTTCCAAAATTAGATGTTTTTGCCAGTTTTTTCTTGTTTGCTGCAACTGTTTGATTTGATTGATTAAATGACACGATTGATGCTTTTATTTCACTGATTAAAGCAATAGATTTTAATATCTGTAATAGAAAGAATAATACATTCATGCAGTGTCTCAAAAAAACAAATAATACTCCTCAAGATATGAAACAGCTTTTACTACTGTAGATATCTTTATTGGCATTTGGCCAGGAAGTAACTTCTGTCATAAACTCCTTTTAATCTAATAAAATTGTGAGAAGCACTAATGCCAAATGTAATGTGAATTTGACTAAGGCAATGCAAGTATGACACATTTGAAAATAGAAATATTAGTTGGTAGGGGAGGTTTTTGAAAGTTTTTTAAAAAACGAACCACTAGTCAGTTTCATCATCATTTATCATAGCAAGTCGCCCTGGTCATGTTCAATTTCAGAAAAACTTATAAAAGTCATTACCCTAGTGTATATATACATATATATTTCTTTTTCCGAATTTGTTTGAATGTGTATAGAATAATATATCAGCTGAATAAAGTTAAAACATGGTCTGGTTTTCATGTTTTTTATTATGGTATTTAAAAAAAATATAATTTTTTTTACGGTGTTGAAGTGTGTTAAGCATATATATATCCACAAGTTTTTTTTTCTCTCTCTGTTTATTTCTTTGTGTTCCCTTCTTTTGAAGAGTATAAGTTCGAAACGTAAAAGACTTTCTCACCTTCCTGATATACTTGCTTGTTGTTCCTACACCTGTCTTCGTCTTTTGTTTTTCTATAAAATTCAACTATATATATATATATGTTAATATATATATATATATACAGTAAAAAACAATTAAGATTCAAGTGAGTTTCAATGAATTCACATGAATGCGGTACTTAACTTAGATGCCACCAGAACTCTATTGGTATTAACCATAAAATAATGTGGGGTGATTATAAACAGAAAAGCAACAGAATGGATTAGTTGTTCAGTACAATTGTTTCATACGAAGAACAGCTTTATTAAAAGCTGCAAAAATTGCAGCAAATATAAGTGTCCGGTATTCATCAGCCAAAACACATATGAGTTTTCCAAACATCTTAGGGGGTGAGGCTACACTCATGAAGTATTGAAGAGAGTTCTATAAAAAGCAAAGTTAGATTGTAAGCAGACTTCAAAAGTTCTCTAATGATGCACAGTTTTATAAAAGGTTTTTAATAATGCCCTTATTTGGTAGGTTTCTGCTTCACTGACTCCTGTTAGCCAATATAGTCAATCTCTTCTTCTAACATAGTAGTTTTGTGAAATGAACAGAAGTGTGATCAGCATCTTCTCATATATCAGGAAATTGCATCTACATTATTATGGACAAATTCCTCGTCTCTGAGTATGAAATATCTCCTCATATCTCCGGAAATTACACCTGCATTATTATGGATGGATTGACCTTTTCTGTGAAGCTAACAAACTTTTTTAAAAACCTTTTATAAAACTGTGCATCATTACAGAACTTTTGAAATCTGCTTACAATCTAACTTTGCTCTCTTTTGAAAACTCATGTGTGTTTTGGCTGATGAATACGGGACACTTATATTTGCTGCAATATTTGCAGCTTTATAAAGCTGTTCTTCGTATGAAACATTGTACTGAACAACTAATCCATTCTTGTTGCTTTTTTCTTGTATATATATATATATATATATATATACATATATATATATATAATATATATATATATTTTATATATATATATATATATATATATATATATATATATATATATATATAATATATATATATATATACCTGCTTGTTGTTCATACACCTGTCTTCGTCTTTTGTTTTTCTGTAATTTCAACTATACATACATACTACATACATACATACATACATACATACATACATACATACATACATACATACATACATACATACACACACACAAACACACACCACACATATATATATATTACAAATTATTAAGGTGGTTATTCGCAATTTACAACCGAAAGGCAACAAGTAACGTCATTAAAGCTACGTAAGGTGCTAGTCAGTAGCAGCATTGCTAGAAATAAGAAGCAAAACAACTCTTAGTCACATGAGAGCACTTTTCTAATGATTAACAGGGGAGACAGACTCTCTATGGCAAGCTAGGTGGAATCATATCACCACTGATTTCAGAGGTGATTACTCTTCATCAGTGAGTCATTACTATGTTGCCAAGGGTTAAAGAACTTAACTCACCTTGTCAGTCTTATAGAAAACACCATAGGAAACATTGACTGGTTCCGAAAATGGTGAAGTGAGAACTATTAATTATTAAGGTAGCTATTCACAATTTACAACCAAAAGGCAATAAGTATAGTCTTCACTAAAGTGACGGAGGGTGCTTATCAGCATCAGTGTTGCTAAAAATAAGAGTCAAACAACTTTTAGCCATGTGAGAGTATTCTTCTAATGACTAACAAAGGAGACAATGAGCTTCTTTTAGTTCCCATCTACCAAATCCACTCACAAGTCTTGGGTCAGCCCAAAGCTTAGTATTAGGTCGTCAAAAAAAGTTCTTGTGGAATTTTTAATTTTCGTTTTAAATTATGTATTTTCAAATTAATTCTCATTAAATTTCTTTGCCTTTATATATCATTTTAAAGCCCGTTTTTCGCTCTATCTAATCCTGCTACTCTTTTTTATTTTTGAATAATTAGGCCATTTTTTTCCAGAACGTTGAATACAACGTGGACAAAAGCAAAT
>NC_042997.1:201200583-201216644 GCF_006345805.1 Octopus sinensis | reverse complement strand
AAAGAGAAGAAGTGTGGAATGCATTAGTCAACTTCAGAAGTGATGATATAATTAATGAGAATTTTGGCCTATTCAAAAAATAAAAGGAGAAAATTTTTCCTCTTTTCATGTCCCTTTGGTTTCTTATTCTATCATATTATCATCATTATTATTATTATTATTATTATTATTATTATTATTATTATTATTATTATTATTATTATTATTGTTATTATTGTTATTATTATTATTTTTGGTAAATGATTGATCACCTGAATTTATATATTGGTTAAAGGTCATGTATTTATCGAATATAAATAATACCAAGGGTCTTGACCTCATGAGAAATTAGGAATGTTGGTGCCATCAAGATAGATGCTTGCAGTTAATAAATTCATTATGCTTTTTAGGGAGAATAATATTTTGTAGCATTTAGTCAGAGGGTGCCACCACCTCTTCATTTATTGATAGGTTTTTTTTTTTCCTTCACAACGACAGACAAATAATCTATTTCGAGAGTTCTCAGTTTTTCTGAGAGGTATTCCGTGTAATGTGAAAAGGGATATGTGTATCTGTGTGTGTGTGTGTATGTTTGTGTGTGCATGTGTGTATGCACATGCATACATGTTAATATACAGTATACATACACATGTATATATGTATTTATGTATGTATATATATATACATATATATATATATATGTATATATATATATATTATATATATATATATATATATATCTGCATGCATATATATACATATATATCTATCTATATCTATTTATCTATATATATATATATATATATGTATATATATCTTACTCTTTTACTCTTTTAGTTGTTTCTGTCATTTGACTTCAGCCATGCTGGAGCAACGCCTTTAGTCGAGCAAATCAACCACAGGACCTATTCTTTGTAAGTCTAGTACTTATTCTATCAGTATCTTTTGCCAAACTGCTAAGTTACAGGAAAGTAAACAGACCACCATCGGTTGTCAAGCGATGTTAAGGGGGACAAACACAGACATACAAACATACACAAACACATACATCCATACATATATATATATATATATATATATTATATATATATATATATAGTGAAGGCGCATGGCTCAGTGGTTGAGCGTCGAGCTTACGATCGTGAGGTTGTGAGCTCGAATCCCGGACCGGGCTGCGTGTTGTGTTCTTGAGCAAGACACTTTATTTCACGTTGCTCCAGTTCACTCAGCTGTAGAAATGAGTTGCGACGTCACAGGTGCCAAGCTGTATCAGCCCTTTACCTTTCTCTTGGACAACATCGTGACGTGGAGAGGGGAGGTGGTATGCATGGGCAACTGCTGGTCTTCCATAAAATAACCTTGCCCAGACTTGTGCCTCAGAGGGTAACTCTCTAGGTGCAAACCCATGGTCACTCATGACCGAAGGGGGTCTTTACCCTTTTTATATATATATATATATATGTATATATATACATATATACGATGGCCTTCTTTCAGTTTCTGTCAACCAAATCCACTCACAAGGTTTTGTGGGCCCGTGGATATAGTAGAAGACACTTGCCCAATGTGCCAAGGTGCAGTGGGAATGAACCCAGAACCATGTGGTTGGTAAGCAAGCTATTTATACATAAATAAATGTATGTATGTATGTATGTATGTATGTATGTCTGAGAGTAAATATATATATATATATATATATATATTCTCTCAGACATACGTACAGGCATACATTTATACATACATACATACAGACACACATACATACATACATACATATAATCCCCAGCTTATATATTAAGAAGAATTTAATTTTGCATTATCTGTTCCTCTCTGATAATGTTGATCACTGCTGTTGGCTATACATATTGATGAGGACTCTTAGGAAGAAGACTAGAAACCTACTAAGAATTTCCTCGTCATCATCATCATTATCATTGTTGTCATCATCATTATTTGAGCATGTTCCCCGAGGCACAAACTGGATGGTGTTACAGGGTCCAACTAGCCTAAACACTGCATTCGTTTCAAGTGCTTGCTTTGACAAAGTTTCTTCAGCTAGATACCCTTCCTAATGCCAACCACTTTGCAGAGTGTACTGGGTGCCGGTTTTTTTTTTTTTGTTGTTGTACTGATTCTAGTGGAGTCTCCACGTAATTCACAAGAAAACCCTCTTCAACAAATTGAAGATGCTGTATTGAGGGAAGTGGCTTTGTGCTGGGAAAGCAAAAGAGAAGGACTGAAAACAAGTGTCTTGCTCTGGAGGAGATACATGGCTGCCACAAATGTTTTATTTTCATAAAAGAAAATAATAAATCAGAAGGTGAAATTACTGGCACATATCTGCATTAAAACAATAATTAAGTTAGTTAATTAGTATCATTTAGTTAGTGTAAGGCGGTGAGCTAACAGAAACGTTAGCACGCTGGGCGAAATGCTTAGTGGTATTTAACGTCCTGAGTTCAAATTCCGCTGAGGTTGACTTTGCCTTTCATCCTTTCAGGGCCGATAGAAAGTGCCAGTTGCATACTGGAGTCAATCTAATTGACTGGTCCCCTCCCCCAAAAATTTTGGTTCTTTGTGCCTAGAGTAGAAAAGATTATTTAGTTAGTGTTAGCAAATGAAGAATTTCTCAGCCTTCCTGTCACATCTACCATTCCTTACTGTCATCCATAGCCTTTCAAAACTCTTGGATATTGCATCCACTGTCTTCTAAGCAACTGGGTTGCTGGTCTACCTCTTCCCTGTTTACCATGAGAAGGTTACCACAGAAGAATTTGTGACCCATAAATCTCAGCCTGTGATTTTGTATTTTCTCCGTGATATATGGGATGTCTTGGTATAAATCTTTGTTAGTCATGTGTTGATGGCACAAGATATTTGGAACACCTCAGAGTATTCTGATGTTACTTGAGCCATTTAGAGTTTTCTTTACAGGAACTAAACATGTCCGTAGTATCAAACCATAAACCAAAACTGATTCAATAGCAACTCTAAAGAAGTCGGAAAAGATCTATTTTAGTTAACTTTTATCTTTTGTTTGTTTGTTTAACATCACCTGAAGATGGCAGATTTTTGTTATGCTGTAATCTAAGAATGTATCAACAATATGCTGCCGAAGCAGCTGCTGTGAATTTTGAACCTCACTTATAAAAAACAACATATATGTATAGTGAGAGTTTACAAAAAAACAAAAGGTGAAGACAGGTGTGTAAACAACAAACAGATGTATTAGTTTAACGCTCAGGAAGTGAGAAAGTCTTTTAAGTATCAAGCCTACACTCTTCGACAGAAAGGAACATAGAAATAAACAGGGAGTGAAAACAGAAAAAGTTTAGTGGGTAGTGATCAATCATGGTGAATGCCAGACAGAGGGGTCACACGGGGGAGCTAGGAAGTAGGGGAGATAATAAAGTAGTGGTGATCCCCAAACGAAGGTGCATGTGCGTGTGTATGTGAGACCACGTATGTGCATGTGGAAGGGGGCGGTGACCTTGACGTGTGCTTGTGTGCATGTTTAGGTTTGTGGATGATAGTGTAGGTGCTGGGAAAGTATCAGTGTTAGTGTGTGCGCTTGTGTGGGTGCTGGGAAGTGGTTAGTGCTAGTGTGTGCGGGGTGGTGTGATAGATATGTCTATATGTATGCACACACACACGCATGTACAAACAGACACACACACATACACATACACACACATGTGAAATATTACAAAAAATTATTGTATCATGCTAACATCAAAGAAATGCATAGAATATGAAAATTACTTGTTGGTTTGGGTTTCTGTATTTGCAGTGCCTTATATTAATATACTTTGGGTTCTAAAACCATTTAAAAGACTGAATTCCAAACAGTTTCTAGGTATGTCTACATTCTTTTAAGGCATACCCTGTATCTTATCTCCTACATCCCATCAGTATCATTTCTATAAAGTCATATGGCTGAAGGCCTTCTGTCATATGTCACAGAAATGTCGCCATTCCTTTAAGGAATTCCATAAATGTGTTGATACTGTATGAGATCAGAAATACTACGAAATGTATCCAGCGTTACAAACTTGGCCTTTGCCTTCAGTTTCCTTTGCATATAAAGCTGATGGTTGTAGCACGGTTGATAAAGTCATATGCAAATCCAGTATTAGCATCGAGCTATCAAAGACAACAAAGGCACCGAACAAAACCCAATGATACGAAGACCCTCAAAGATATTCTTAAATACAGTAAAATACATTTACTATTAAGCTTTTCAAAGAAACACTGAAGCATTCAAGATAGTCTATCTTATCTTTAGAACTAAGTGAATGGATCGTCCATCATTCATTATGCTTGCCTACACCTATACACTAATGTATTATCACATATAACGTGATAAAAGGCAAATACTCTTGAGTAAGTACAGTTCCATTTGGTAATCCAGATTGTCAGCAGGCAAGTTTCAATCAGCCAATTCATTCACTTTGCTCACCAACCGATCAACACTTTACTGTTGTTCAATTAATATTGTGCTGAGTCAAAAGATTTCCAATATTTTGGTGACTTATTTACTTTATTTGTCAAGTTACAGCAAAAGCAGCCGAACATTGAAAATGTAGAAGCCATTGGGTCGCACTGTTTGAAGCCACCTTTCTACCAGTTCTAGTGGAGGTGCAATGGCCCAGTGGTTAGGGCAGTGGACTCGCGGTCATAGGATCGCAGTTTCGATTCCCAGACCGGGCGTTGTGAGTGTTTATTGAGCGAAAACACCTAAAAAGCTCCACGAGGCTCCGGCAGGGGGTGGTGATCCCTGCTGTACTCTTTCACCACAACTTTCTCTCACTCTTACTTCCTGTTTCTGTTGTACCTGTATTTCAAGGGGCCGGCCTTGTCACTCTCTGTGTCACGCTGAATATCCCCGAGAACTACATTAAGGGTGCACGTGTCTGTGGAGTGCTCAGCCACTTACACGTTAATTTCACGAGCAGGCTGTTCCGTTGATTCGGATCAACCGGAACCCTCATCGTCGTAACCGATGGAGTGCTTCCATCCATCCATCTACCAGTTCTCTGATTCCATGCCGATACCAGTTCTTATCCCCTGAAGCAAAGAACTGCTTCACTAAAGCTTACATTTCCTCGTGGTTAAGGAAGTGACTCGAGTGTATAAAGTGGACCATGGATGGGAACATGTAATAATCTGATGGAGATATTTTTTTACACAATTTTGACATGCATAAGCAGTGGTTAAGCTTACAGAACCTGTTGCCAAACATGATGCTCTGAATCTCTTTTACTCTTCTACTCTTTTACTTGTTTCAGTCATTTGACTGTGGCCATGCTGGAGCACTGCCTTTAGTTGGGCAAATAGACCCCAGGACTTATTCTTTGTAAGCCTAGTACTTATTCTATCAGTCTCTTTTGCCGAACTGCTAAGTTTATGGGGATATAAACACACCAGCATCGGTTGTCAAGCGATGTTGAGGGGACAAACACAGACACACACACATATATATATATACATATAAACGACGGGCTTCTTTCAGTTTCCATCTACCAAATCCACTCACAAGGCTTTGGTCAGCCCGAGGCTATAGTAGAAGACACTTGCTCATGGTGCCACGCAATGGGACTGAACCCAGAACCATGTGGTTGATAAGCAAGTTACTTACCACACAACCACTCCTACGCCTATATCTGGTGGTATTATGAAGGGTAATTCACTATAACTTTGTTCCAGATGGCCAAGTCATTGATGTCAACGTATATTCCACGAAACAGCTGGGGTGGATGTATGCCTTTGTGCATCAAAATACCTGACATTGGTTAACTGAAAGAAAACTCTTCTGCACAAGACAATGCAAGACCTCATACCACTTGAACAACAAGGAATAAACTCTGGGAACTTGAGGGAATCAAACTGATGCCACAGCCAGCATATAGTCCAAACTTAGCTCCCTCGGATTAGTATTTGTTCCAATGCATGGCTCACTTCCCGCACTTCAACCAAGAGGAGATGGAAGCAACAGTGAAGGAATTCTTTGTCTCGAAAGAAAATACAGAAAATAGCACTACTGGGCACTGCATAAATCCTATATAAAGCACTTTCAATACAGTGAAAATAAGAGCACCACAACAAACCGCAGCACGTACCCAAGGCACACAGAGTTGCGTTTGGTAGTGCAGTAAAAGCATGTGATAAAAATAAAACTAGTGAATAATAATAATAATAATAATAATAATAATAATAATAATAATAATAATAAAATAATAACTATAATAATAATAATAATAATAATAATAATAACAACAACAACAATAATAATAATAATAACAACAATAATCCCACAAAAATAAGCATTGCTTGGAATTGCAAGAATTCTTTGCAGGATTCTTGAAGCATGACCAGTAAACAAATGTCACCTTAGTCTGCTGGCTTTGGACAGTTAATACTTTCTATCATACAAAATAAACTGAGAGTTTTCATTAAATAACAATAATAATAATAACAACAACAGCAACAACAACAGTAATAATAATAATAATAATAATAAATTCAGACAAATACATAACAAAAACACCAGGACTTACAAACACATATAACATACAGAAAATTGCACTACTAGGCACTGCACACATCCTACGCAGAACACTTTCCATACAATAACCACCAGAGCATCACAACAAATCACAGCACATACCCAAGGCACACAGAGCTGCGCTCGGTAGTGAAGTGAAAGCACGCTATAAAAATAAAACTACTGAATGATAATAATAATAATAATAATAATAATACATTGTGATGATGATGATGATGATGATGATGATGATGATGATGATGATGATGATGACAATGACGATGATGATGATGATGTTGATGATAAACATGATGTTGGTGGTGATGACATTGAGGAGGAGAAAGAAAATTTTTATAAAGCCAAGCCCTCACAATAATTAGCTACACTTAAGGAAGAAAGAAAAAAAAGCTATACCCACCAATCTTTTGTTTGAAATAAAAAGATTTCCTTTTTGCAACACTATTTTCTTTCTTTTCTTTTTTTTTTTTTTTTGATTGATTATTAACCCGATGCCAAATCACCAAACATTTCCACGACAATTCACATTTACAGAATGCAAGGGAAGCTGTTTTAGTATTTATTCTCAGTCAGAGAGAAGCAGATTAATTGCTTGCGCTACCTGGTTGATATTTAAATTGGTTCCTTAATCAGACAGTTATCTAAATAGCAAGCTTGATTTATGGTGTTTAAATTACATGGTGTGGCACCGAGTTTCACCAACACGCAGTGAATAATTCATGGTAAGACCTTTTACAGAACTGAAACTAGCAGGAGATTATTAGAGTCACCTAGAAAGACACCAGCTGCCATTTAAGTAACTGATTTCTTAGTTCCATCCATTTGGTTAAAATTAAGAAAGTTGCAATCATCATCATCATCATCATCATCATCATCATCATCATTTAACGTCCAATATTCTTATTTCTTTATTGCCCACAAGGGGCTAAACATAGAGGGGACAAACAAGGATGGACAAAGGGATTAAGTCGATTACATTGACCCCAGTACGCAACTTGTACTCAATTTATCGGCCCCAAAAGGATGAAAGGCAAAGTCGACTTTGGCGGAATTTGAACTCAGAACATGAAGACAGACGAAATACTGCTAAGCATTTCGCCTGGCAGGCTAACATTTCTGCTAGCTCACCACCACGCTTTGTTAAATACTTTTTTACTACTCAAGGCACAAAGCCCAAAATTTTGTGAGAGGAGGCAAGGCGATTTGATTGACCCTAGTACGCAACGCGTACTCAATTTAACAACCCCGAAAGGATGAAAGGCAAAGTCGACCTCGGCAGAATTTGAACTCAGAATGTAATGGCAGACGAAATACTGCTAAGTATTTCGTCTGGCATGCTAATGTTTCTACCAGCTCGCCACCTTGTTCAACGTCCAATATTCTATCCTTTGCATGGATCAAATGAAATTTGTTGAGGCAGACTTTCTATGCTTGGATGATGCTCTTTCCTGTTGCCAACCCTCATTTGTTCCCAAATGAGTTAATATTTTCTCCATAGCTAGACATTTTTTTCATGGAAGGCTCCAATGAACAAACCTTGCTTGTGTGATAATGATGCTCATTTACAGCCATCACACGATGGCTAGACAAGGGTGTACACAAAAACATACATACATATACATATACAGTAATCCCTCAACTATAGCAGGTGTTACATTCCAAACCCCATCCCAATAGGGGAAAATCCACAAAGTTGAAACAGTACTGTACTGTATATTTTTTTAAATTTATTTTTACAGGGTGCAGCAGAAATACCTCCCACATTTTAAACTTTCACGTATGTGTTGCTAATGAACTTATGCAAATGCTAATAATATTTTCATTTAGCTAATGAATAAAAACTGTAACCCTTTGTTTAAACTGCAGTAAAATTAATTTTTCACAAATGTTATTTCCTTTTCCTTTTGTCAATCTTTCAAATGTGGGAGGTATTTCTGTTGCACCCTGTATAATTTGTATATATTTTATTTCGTTTTGGGATTTGGTTTGCAAGATTCTTTATGTGAATCCGTGTGTTGAAGCATATTCTGTTGTGTCTGGGGAGAGTCATTCTCTTTTGGTGCCTTATAATTTAATACACTCACTGGTAAAATTTCCACTTATTTCTTTTTTATTTTTCTATATATACAACAGAATTGTATATATTTATTTTATTATAAATGCAGACCAACACCATGGAGGAATTGACATAAGCTTAAATAATAAACTGTGATAGATGAACCTCAGTAGGTGAATCATGATATGGTGAGGGATTGCTGTATATATCATCATCATCGTTTAATATCTGTTTTCCATGCTGGCATGGGTTGGATGGTTTGACTGGGGACTAGCAAGCCAGGAGGCTGCACCAAGTTCCAATCTGATCTGGCAAGATTTCTACAGCTGGATGCCCCCCACACGCACACACACACACTGAGTAACAGGTAAAAAGCACCATGCGAGTGTGGTCGATGCCAGTGCTGCCTCACCTGGCACCTGTGCCGGTGGCATGTAAAAGGCACCCACACTCTCGGAGTGTAGTGGGTGTGTTTTATGTGCCACTGGCATGGGGGCAAGTTCAGACGACACTGGCATCAACCACACTTGAATGGTGCTTTTTACCTGTCACTGGCACAAGTGGCAGTCAGGTGGCACTGGCATGGGCCATGATTATTATTTCACTTGACTCACACAGCATATGGCCCGATGATTGAAGGGTACTTTTAAACGGGCCAGTTATGCAACACTGGCATTGGCCGTGGCCATGATCTCATTTGGCTTGCCAGGTCTTCTCAGTCACAACATATCTCCAAAAGTTTCGGTCACTTGTCATTGGCTCTGTGAGGCCCAAATTTCGAAGGTCATGCTTCACCACCTCATACATATATAAGACTGGCACTCCACCAGTTGGGATGAGAAAACAGCCTGCTCATGAAATTAATGTGCAAGTGGCTGAGTACTCCACAGACACAGGAATCCTTAATGTAGTTCTCAGAGAGATCCAGCTTGACACAGTATGTAACAAGGCTGGCCCTTTCAAATACAGCTACAACTCATTTCTGACAGCTGAGTGGACAGGAGCAATTGGAAATACACGAGGGTCTTGCTCAAGGACACAATGTGTGGCCAGGAATAGAACTCACGGCCTTACAAACGTGAATTGTGAGATGAAAACCCCAACCACTAAGCTATGTGCCTCCACAATATATGTGTGCGTGCATGTGTGCATGGGTGTGTGTGTGCATGTATATGCATGTGTCCATGTGTGTGTATATATGTATGTAAATGCATACCCAGGGTGGTGCAAGGGTCATGCACCTCCCCCCAGTCACAAACATTTTCCACATTTACTTACAAAAAATAACAAACATGATGATGTTATGGCAAAGTGTTATTTTGCTGGTGCGTGACTTTTGTGCCACCATGCATATGTGCCTGTATATATATACATATATATATAGGGAGAATTCACAAAAAAACAAAAGACGAAGACAGGGGGTGTAGGCAACAAACAGATGTATTAGTTTAATGCTCGGGAAGTGAAAAAGTCTTTAATGTTTTGAGCCTACGCTCTTCCACAGAAAGGAACACAGCAAGAAACAAGGAGAGGAAATAAAGAATGTGTAGTGGTTAGTAATATACATATATACATATACATACATATATATATATATACATACATATATATATATATATATATATATATATATATATTATTGGTGAATTGAAGAAATGGAGCTGAACGCAGATTGAACAGAAATCGTTTACTTCATTCTACACGTGTTTCGAAGGCACAAATTACCAAAATCCGATTGAATAATGGGACCATATTGTGTCTTTCTCTTCAGGAAGAAAATAGGAAGTGATTTTTGGTACTAAGGTATCGGTTAAACTTTGATTAATCTACTACAAGATTATTCATCTTTCTATTTCACATTATATATATATATATATATATATATATATATATATATATATATATATATATATGTATGTATATATATATATATATACATACATACATACATATATACACATAAGTACAAATTTCAAAATGTAACCACATGTGAATCGTTGGCAATTTTCTCCTTCTGTCTTCCCTGCTATTGGACTTCCTTCTATTTCTGAAGAAGAGTGTCTTCCCGAAACATGAAACCATTTTTCTTTCCTTCCCTGAGCATCTGGTAATGCATTACATGTACCACATCCTTGTGTTGTTGTTTTTTTGTGTCAGTTCTTTTTGGAATTTATATGTGTATATATATATATATATATTTATATATATAAAGGGGTTGGACAAAATTATGGAAACACCTTAAAATTCAAACTAATTTATTTTAATATGGTGTAGGACCACCTTTGGCAGTAACTACAGCTTGAATTATACGAGGTATGGACTCGTACAAAGTTTGAATTGTTTCCAAAGGAATTTTTGTCCATTTTTCAGCTAAAACAGTCTCCAGTTCTTGTAGTGATGATGGTGGAGGATATCGACTCCTTACTTGTTTTTCTAAAATGCATCATACATGTTCAATGATGTTGAGATCTGGGGACTATGATGGCCAGATAAGATGTTCAATTTCACTAGAATATTCCTCGTGCCATTCAGTAACAACTTTAGCTGTGTGAATTGGTGCATTATCATCCTGAGAGAAAGAGAGAGAGAGAGTGAGTGAGGTTTTTTCAGGTTGTCTATTAAATCCACTCACAAGGCTTTGGTCAGCCTGGGGCTATAATGTAAGATACTCACCCAAGGTGTCACACGGTGAGATTGAACTCAAGGCCACATGTTTGATGAGCAAAATTCCTAACCACATACCAATCTTGTTTAAAAACTCAGGAACACTAGTCCAAAAGTGAGGCTCCAGCTTGGACATAATATTTTATTTCTTTATTGCCCACAGGGGGCTAAACATAGTGGAGACAAACAAGGACAGACAAAGGGATTAAGTCAATTATATCAACTCCAGTGCGTAACTGGTACTTATTTAATCGACCCCAAAAGGATGAAAGGCAAAGTCGACCTCGGCGGAATTTGAACACAGAGCATAACGGCAGACGAAATACCGCTAAGCATTTTGCGCCGCGTGCTAACGATTCTGCCAGCTCGCTAATAATATTGATGACTAAAACAAATTAGTGAACGAAAGAAGTTATGATGTTGGTTAAAAAAATCAACAGTGAAAGTTTTGTTTTATCGTTTTTAGCTGAGTCAGTCTAATGAATAGAAAAATAAACAGAGTTTCCGCTTCACTGAATTGTTTTATAAATATTCAGATTCATGGCAATGGAAAAACTTTCTATTGATTATCTCTATGTTTTTATTATTTTTTTTTTGTTTCTGTCATCAGACTGTGGCCATGCTGGGGCACAGCCTTGAAAGATTTTTAGTGGAATGACTTATTTGTTTTTGTTGTTTAAGCCTGGTACTTATTCTCTCAGTTACAGGGATGTAAACACACCAACACTGGCTGTCAAACACAGACACAAAGACACACACACACACATATACGCACGCACACACACACACACATATACACACACGCACATGTACACACACACACACACACACACACATGACAGGCTTCTTTCATTTACCATCAAGTATATCAACTTACAAGGTCTGTTAGCCTAAGAATATAGTAGAAAGCAATTGCCCATAATGGCACACATTGGAACTGAACCCAGAACCATGCGGTTGGGAGGCAAGCTTCTTATCGCACAGTCATGCCTGTGTCTATAATTATTCTAGGTTCAATCAGGCTTTGAGGCACCTAAGGCAAGAATCCATTTCTATAGGGAAGCCTGCCCCAGGCAATGCCAATATGGGAATGACACTTTTGGGCCTGTATGGGGTGGAGAGCAATTTTAGGGACCACCTTAAGCATCACACATTCTATCTATGACTCTACCTTGTGCATGAGACTGAGTTGATGGAATTTCTGTGGAGACTCATCTGATAGACGGCACCAAATGAGTCATGGTTTCTTCTTTCTCTCATCCACCAGTCTCAAAGACCCTGTAGGGGACATGTGTGATGTCTTTTTCTTATATTGGTTTCAAATTTCTGCTGCCTGTTTGATTACATCAACACCAGTGTCCAAGTGATCTGCCACCATCACTTGATAACCAGTACTGATGTGTTTGTGCTGTCATAACTTAGCAGTTGGGCAAAAGAGTCCAATAGAATATGTACTTGGCTTGGATAAAATTTTAAAAAAAACATATATAATGATTGAATCATTTCACTAAGAATTCATGAAGGTGTTGCTCCAGCATGGCTGCAGTCAATTGACTGAAACAAGTTGATATGATTCTTCTGAGTGTCCACTAGACTATTTTATGAGGAAGCCTCTGCAGGCATATATGATGTTGTAGAGTGTACAGGCCGTAATATGAGCAACATTTTCTAATTTTTCTTTTCCGTAATAATCCTGTTGATATATATTTCAAGAAGAAACTTTTTCCAAGGTCTTACTTTGGAATGAAGAATACTTATTTTGGTGCTTGAGAAGACCTGTTGAGTCAAGTAATATCATACTGATATCATACAATATCATAGCTGTGGCCAGTGCCCCTTGACTGGCCCCTGTGCCAGTGGAATGTAAAAGGCACCATCCAAACATGGTTGATGCCTGTGCCCCCCCTGACTGGCTCTTGTGCCAGTGGCATGTAAAAAAGTACCATCCGGACATGGTTGATGCCAGTGACCCCTGACTGGCTCCCATGCCAGTGGTACATAAAAAGCACCATCTGAACGTGGTTGATGCCAGTGACCCCTGACTGGCTCCCATGCCAGTGGCCTCTATAAAAGTATCATCCAAATGTGGTTAATACCAGTACCCCCCTGACTGGCTCCTATGTCAGTGGCATGTAAAAAAGCATCATCTGAATGTGGCTGATACCAGTACCTCCTGACTGGCTCCCATGCTGGTGGCACATAAAAAGCACCAACCAAATACCTAAGGCCAGTACCCACTGACTGGCTCTTATACCGGTGACATGTAAAAAGCACTCACTATACTCTTGGAGTGGTTGATATTAGGACATGTAGAAACACTGCCAGATCAGATTGGAGCTTGGTGCAGACATCAGCTCTCCAGCCCTCAGTCAAACCATCCAACCCATGCCAGCATGGAAAATGGATTTAAACGATGATGATGATGATGATGATTATTATTATTATTATTATTATTATTATTATTATTATTATTATTATTATTATTATTAACTTTGTTTTATTTCCTTCATTACACAAGTAAAAGGCAAAAGACAAAACAGAAACGTAACAATGAAATTTGGCTAATTCCTGTAAAATGAATATAATTTGGAACGGCATAAAAATTAAACAAGGTTAAAGTGATGTCATTTCTGACGTTGTTACTTTATGTCTATTATAACAGCACATGAGCAGCAAAGCTTTGTGTTCTGGTGCTACTACTTGTCTCCCTTTAACAATCATTTCCTGTTTGCTGCTCATTTTCATTTTCATTAGAAAGCAAAATTGTTATTCAATGGCAAGGATTCTCGTTTTTCCGATTCCTTCAAGGGAATCCTGGCATGCTGTGGAAACCTTTAAAGGTGATTAATCACTTTGCATTGCATTAGTTACAGGAAGTAGATGGCAAAGATTTCTCCTCAATGTCTTAGAGAAGAATTCAATACCATTCATTAGATCAAAGAAATATCCAGAGATAATTTTGTTAATGTGCAATAACACACTTCAGTTTAAGAAATTGCCATTGCCACAATTATTGCTGACTAATCAGAAAGCACCACCTTATGGCAGAGCTAAGGAAGTTTTCATTCCTCTCATTATCGGGGTATTGAAAAGGAACATATAAAGGAGCAGTAATTCTGGAGATATGCCCAAGTATAATGGAGATTTCTAGAAGCAAATAGGAGCTTGCAAGTAACTTAATCAACCGTGATGTTAAAATGGAGCATTGAGCTGAATCAGCATTTTATACAACATTTTATATTGTTTGGTAAAAGTGAGGAAATGGAAACAAAAGTGTTATGGTTTTATCCAACAGGAAAACATTTTTAATGATAGAGTCTGTCTTCTGGGCTAAGTTGAAATATAAATTATCTTGAGATAGAGTGAATTCAGAAAAACATCGATATATTAGGCTTAAAAAGGTGATAGGAAAATTAGGTTAAAAATATGCAACGATAGATTTATTTCGTTAAAATTCCCAGAAGAAATGAAAGAAGAAAAAACAGATTAGATATAATTTTGGAATAAAAATTGGCATCAATATCAATAAGACTGTAAAAGTGTTTGGATAATCAATAGTTTTAACAATGTAGATGTAAAATAATAATATTTTAAAGATGTTTGCCATGACTAGTGGTTTTATACGCCAATTCGATTTTCCAACAAGATTATCCTGTTGTAGTTTATCATATTGTAAAGAGTCTAAAACGTGTTTCAGAAATGTATTTATTAATTTATTTATTTCTTCTGTGATGGATGCTTAGCTTCGTGAGTTAAGAATCTGATAGAGACCGGAGCAAAAGGTGACAAGTTCGGTTATGGATGTTTGATTAGATTTTATTTAATGCTGTTCGACCACATTCTATTGACAGTTCACAACAGGTGGTTTGCACCTGTGCTGAATTCAGTGCATATTCCTCCTCCTCCTCCTCATTATCATCATCATCGTCATTGTCATTGTTATCATCATCATCACCCCATCGTCGTCATCATCATCATCATCTTCATCATCTTCATCATCATTGACATCATCATCATCGTCATCATCATCGCCTGCACCACCACTACCACTATCGTCGTTGCCGTCATCATCATCATCATCATAGTCATCATCGTCATCATCATCGTCAACATTATCATCATCATCATCGTCATCGTCACCACCACCACCATCGCCGTTGTCCTCATAAGAATCTCATTCATATGGTGGAAGCAATTCTTAGAAGATTACCATCAAACCAAAACAACACCATATACATATATATATATACATATATATATGGGATTAAAAGAAATTCTAAATAATTCAGAAAGTATTAAAACCATTAAACTTTAGACATATTGGTTTAAAATTTTGGCACAAGGCCAGCAATTTTAGGGTAAGTTGATTGCATGGACCCAGTAATCAACTGGTACTTATTTTATTGACCCCCAAAAGGATGAATCTTGTTTGAATTTGAATTCAGAAGGTAAAGAGAAACTACTGCTAAGCATTTTGTCCTGTGTGATTAAGATTCTGCCATCTTGCTGCCTTGAATTTTCGATATATTCTTTCCTACTCTAGGCACAAGGCCCAAAATTTTGAGGAGGGGGGGGGCAGTCATTAGGTCAACCTCAATATGAAACTGGTACTTAATTTATCAATGCTGAAAGGATGAAAGGCAAAGTCGACCTTGATGGAATTTTAACTCAGAATGTAAAGCATTTCCCCCCAGCATGCTCATATTTCTACTCTAAGCACAAGGCCCAAAATTTTGGGGGAGGGAGCCAGTCGATTAGATCGATCCCAGTATGCAACTGGTACTTAGTTTATTGACTCCC
>NC_042997.1:201183083-201195583 GCF_006345805.1 Octopus sinensis | reverse complement strand
CTGTAAAACCTGGATTTGCCCCATGAAAAGAACTGGTGGGAACACAAACCACCCCCAGTGCTTGAAAATGACCCATCTCACTCCTCTGGAACTTCACCATTCAAACTGACAGGAAGATAGATGCAAATAGGCCAGACATCATATTGAAAGACTTCAAACAAAGAACATGCCTCCTCATTGATATGACTGTCCCAATCGATATAAACGTATCTGTCAGGACCTACCAAAAACTGAGCAAATATAAAGATCTTGAAATAGAAATCAGCAAAATGTGGAAGCTGAAGACTAAAACAATACCTGTTGTCATAGGTGCCCTGGGAATGATAGCAAAAGGGGCTGATAGCTACCTAACTCAGATACCAGGAAACCCAAAAATGGCAGAAGTTCAAAAGATAGTGCTCATGGGAACTGCTCATATCCTACGCAAAATACTCTCTATGTAACCTCAAGGTTTAAAACAACCATAATTTTCGGTTTAAAGAGGAAGGGGAAAAAAAAAAAAAAAAAAAAAAGAAAAAGGAAAAAAAAACCCTTTTTTTTTTTTTTTAAACATTCATTAGTACAACATCCCCACCCCCCAAATATATGGCACACTAGGCATAACAACAACATGAACTTCCAACCCTGTTGTCTCTTGAGGTCTCTGGGTGAGACTTGGAGCCAACTTGTACAAATATAAAGCAAAAGTCAAACATAGAATAATAATAATAATAATAATAATAATAAAAGAAATGGAGAAACTCTCAAAATACAAAGACCTGGAAATAGAGGTAACTAGAATGTGGAATCTGAAAACAGAAACAATTCCTATCATAGTAGGTGCATTAGGCATGATAAAAAAATATTCAGACAAATACATAACAAAAACACCAGGTCTTACAAACACATATAACATACAGAAAATTGCACTACTAGGCACTGCACACATCCTACGCAGAACACTTTCCATACAATAACCATCAGAGCATCACAACAAATCACAGCACATACCCAAGGCACACAGAGCTGCGCTCGGTAGTGAAGTGAAAGCACGCCATAAAAATAAAACTACTGAATAATAATAATAATAATAATAATAATAATAATAATAATAATGTGTTTATTAATTGACATGAGTATTCCTTGTGATCACAATATAGTGGCGAAAGAATTTGTCAAGATCAGTAAATATAATAATGCTCTGATGCAGTACTAGACAGTGGCTCTCATGGCTTCTGATCTTAACTGATTGGAAGTGTTATCATGTACATTGTTTTGTCTTGGTATAAAAGATGGGCTACAGCAAATATTCTGCTCAGTACCACAGATTTGCTTGTCGGTTGTTTGACCTTCACCAGTTGAGCATGTCCCTTAGTGGCTGACGATATGTGCATCTCTGATTACGAGCAGAAGTAGTGGGGGAGCATCATAGCCATCTGTTGAGAGGAATTCTTTGGGGTTTGAATAATTCACCTCTAGAAAGATGGGTGTTTCGTTCAACATCCTTAAACAACCCTTATTCAGTGGCCTTTTGTGTGGGATGGGCCTACACAACATGAAGAAAATTCTAACTGGGCCCCACCTGCAAAGTCACGTTCTGTTTATCTTGATATGAGATCACCATGTCATGAACATAAGGTTGTGATGCATGTGCATGGTGAACCCTTATAAGATGGGTAGTCATGATAGGTATATATGGCTCCGTATATTTGTACCCCAGTGTCACTTTGAGGGCATGCACTGCTTTCTCGCTCAATAATGATAATAATAATAAGAAGAAGAAGAAGAAGAAGTGCAAAAGATTGTCTTAACTGGTACATCACACGTATTGAGAAAAGCATTGTCGATGTGAGAACTATTACAACCCATGTATTTTAATTTAACTTGAAAAAAAAAAAATGAACGAACTATTGAGTTTAGTTTAATGGCCTACCAATGTATACTATGAGTTTCTTTGCCCTAGGAGTCGGGAAGACACTCGGCAAGAAATGGAAGCAAATTTGAAAGAAGAAAAAAAAATGTAATAATAATAATAATAATCATAAGGAAACCAATATCATAGTTATTGCCATACCTGGGGATGCACACATAGATGACAAATAGCTGGAAAAGATGAAGAAAAACAGACTACTAAGAGATAACTTTGCAAGAATGTGGTCAACGAGGAGAGTAACTGTTATCCCAGTAATAATAGGGCCCCCAGTACTTAACTGGTACTTATTTTATCGACCCCTAAAGGATGAACAGCAAAGTCGACCTTGGTGGGATTTGAAATCAGAACATGAAAACAGACAAAATACTGTTAAACATTTTGCCTGGCTTGCTAACGATTCTGCCAGCTCACCACATAATAATAATAATAATAATGATAATAATAATAATAATAATAATAATAATAATAATAATAATAATAATAATAATAATAATAATATTAGGATAATGAGGATAATCATGATGGTGAAGAAGCAGAAGATGATGATGATGATGTCAATGATGAGGGTGACGATGTCTATGAGAACAACAACAGTAATGATATAGCTGTTTGAGTTGAAATATTATCAAGTTAGTCAATCCCACAGTTGAGATATCATTCTAAAAACGATGGAAGGAGTGGAATCATGACAATACCAAATAATATTTTTAAAAAGTTTTAAAACAAACATAATTTTAGTATGATTTCTTAAACATTCTCTAGAACAACACTATGTACAAAACCAAATATATGGCACCCTAGGCATAACACCAACATGAACTTCCAACTTGTTGTCTCTTGAGGTCTCTGGGTGAGACTTGGAGCCAGCTTGTGCAAATATAAAGCAAAAGTCAAACATATAATAATAATAATAATAATAATAATAATAATAATAATAATAATAATAATAAATTGCACAAATATCAAATTATCTAACAAAAGCTAAGTCCCAACCCGAAATAGTTTTTATGGTCAACTCTTAAACCGCTTCTTATAATGATAGATCAGGACAGATTTGTTTAGGACTTTCAGTTTCCAGCTATGAATGAAAATTATCCGAAGCTTATAGATTATACGTAGCAGCTATTTAAAAAGAAGTTGAGGTTACCAAAGTTAAAAGATACATTTAAAATTCCTGCTATGTTCATCATGTGTGACAATCTTCTCAGTTTTCATTTCATTTCATTTCATTTATTTATTTATTTATTCATTTACTATATTATTATTATTATTATTGTTGTTGTTGTCGTTGTTGTTTTTGCTTTTGTTTTATTAATGGCTGTTTCACAAAAAAAAAAGAAAGAAAAAATAGAAAAAGTAATGTTGTTTCTAGATAAAAGCTTTGCTGAATTCGCTTTTTCTTTTCCGTCTTTTTTTTTTTTTTCATGTTTATTGATTGCTGTTGAAGTTCGTGCCATGAATTTCTTTATCTGCTCAAGTATATGTATATAAATATATATATATACATATATATATATATATATGCATATATATATTACATATATATATATATATATATATATATATATATATATATATATATATATATATATATATACATATATATATATATACATATATGTATATATATACATACATATATATATATATATATACATATATATACATATATATATATATATATATATATATGTATGCATAACAGATAGAATATGAGAAGCAGAAGATTTTTTCTCTTTTTTTTCCTTTTTTTTTCTCTTTTTTTTTCTTTCTTTTTTGACATTTCCTTTCAATTCTGTGGCAGTAGACAGCAACAGACTTAACCACCCCAGGAAATAATGCAGACAACTGGGAGGAAGTTCCAGCAATCAGACAGAAGAACCAAAAGCTAAAAGAATTCAAAATGAAAACTAAAAACATAAGGGAAGGATAAATATTATTGTAGAAGGGAAGCAGATTAAATTCCATCTTAACTTCTTTTCTATTTAATCATGTCTCTTCTTCTGTATTCTGGAGTGAAAGTATCACAGAAATTAGGTTTACGGTCCTCCGTCCTCTTTTTGCCTACTCGGTGACATGTGACGTGATTGATTTCAATTGCAGATCAATGATCAGAGATTGTTTTTTTTTTGTTTTTTAGGGTTTTTTTTTTGTTATAAGGAGGTTGATGATACCGAAAAATATGACAATGAGGATGATGATGGTGATGGTGGTGATGGTGGTGGTGGTAGCGATGATGATGATGATGATGATGGTCGTGGCGGTGGTGATGAGGTGATGACAATGATGATAGTGATGATAGTGGTGATGGTGGTGATGATGATGACAACGATGATATTGATGATGATGACAACGATGATATTGATGATGATGATGATGATGATGATGATGATATTGATGATGATGATTATGATGATGGTGGTGGTAGTGGCAGTGGTGGTGATGAGGTGATGACAATGATGATACTGATGATAGTGGTGATGGTGATGATGATGACGACGACAACGCTGATGATGGTATAGATGATGATGATGATGATGGTGGTGGTGGTGGTGTGGTAGCGATGATGATGATGATGATGATGGTCGTGGCGGTGGTGATGAGGTGATGACAATGATGATAGTGATGATAGTGGTGATGGTGGTGATGATGATGACAACGATGATATTGATGATGATGACAACGATGATATTGATGATGATGATGATGATGATGATGATGATATTGATGATGATGATTATGATGATGGTGGTGGTAGTGGCAGTGGTGGTGATGAGGGTGATGACAATGATGATACTGATGATAGTGGTGATGGTGATGATGATGACGACGACAACGCTGATGATGGTATAGATGATGATGATGATGATGGTGGTGGTGGTGGTGGTGGTGATGAAGGTGATGACAATGATGATAGTGGTGGTGATGATAACGATGATGACGATGATGATGACAACGGCGATGATGATGATGGTGGTGGTGATGATGATAGTGATGAGGATAATGATGAAGGTGAAGAATCAGAAGATGATGATCATAAGAGGGTGAAGATGTCTATGAGAACAACAACAGCAACAAAAACAACTACGATATAGCTGTTTGAGTTGAAATATTATCAAGTTAGTCGATTCCAAAGTTGAGATACCATTCTAAAAACGATGGAAGGAGTGGAATCAAAACAATACCAAAATATCAATTTTAATTCCATCTTTGCTAATTGATTGGTGGAGATGTTCGTGTTTGTTAATATTGAACAGAATCACTTCAGATAAGTGTCTCTTTTATCGTTCGTCTTTTACTTGTTTCAATCGTTAGACTGCGGCCATACTGGGGCACTGCCTTGAAATATATGAGATGGCCCCAGAACTTATTTTTGTTATTTTAAGCTTGGTATTTATTATATCGGTCTCTTTTACCAAACTGCTAAGTTACAGGGATGTAAACAAACCAACACTGGTTGTCAAGCAGTGGTGGGGGACAAACACAAATACATACACACACACTTATACATATACATATGATGAATAGACAGAAGCATGGTAGACAAAGCCATGAGGGATATGAAGACAGGAAAAGCCCCTGCTCATGACCAGAGACGCACATATAATCAGCCAACCAAAGAACATGCTCAACTGGTTATTGTCAAGCAACTGACAAGCAAATCTGTGGTATTGAGCAGAATATTTGCTGTAGTCAAGTGCACAGATACAATAAATACTAAAAATGTACAGAAAATAGACTCTATCAACTGCCATGGGTGTTTGCTAGAGGTAGTTGATAGCTTCTGCTAGGTGACCAAGTCAGTATCAGAGGTGGATGCTCTGAGAGCATAGCTGCAAGAATAAATATAGGATGGCTAAAGTTCAGAGAGCTCCTACCTCTGTGGGCAATAAAGGGCCTCTTCCTCAGAGTGAAAGGTAGGTTGTATAATGCAAACAGTTATGCTACACAGCGGTGTAACATAGGCTGTGATCACCGAGGACATGTGTACACTTGAAAGAAATGAAGTTAGCATGCTTTGCAGGATGTGCAATGTCAGCGTGCATGTATTACAGAATGTAAGCATTTTGAGAGAAAAGTTGGGCATAAGGAGCATCAGATGTGGTATGTAAGAGAAACGACTGCACTGGTATGGTCATGTGATATGTATAGACGAGGACAGTTGTGTAAAGAAGTGCTGATCTCTAACTGTGGAGGGAACCTGTGGAAGAGTTTGATCCAGGAAGATATGTGATGAGGTAGTGAAGTAGGATATTTGTACATTGGACCTCACAGAAACAATGACGAGTGACTGAAACCTTCGCTGAAACCATAGTTGTGGCAACCATACCAGTGGCACGTAAAAAACACTTTTGAGAGTTGGGTCTCATGGAGGCAACTGGCACCTGTGCGGGTGGCACTTGGAATGCACCTGTTGAGTGTTAGGCTTCATGGAGGCAATGTGGCCAAAGCTGGTATTGCATAAGTGGCACCTTTGACAGTGGCACGTAAAAAGCACCTTTCAAGCATTGGGCCAAACAGAGGCAATGGTAAATGATCAAGACTTTTGGCAATATTCCATGCTTGAGAAGAAGACCAATCAAGTCAAGTGAAATGGTAGTCATGGTAGGTACTGGTGTCATGCTACTGGCACCCATGCTGGTGGCATGTAAAAGTACCCATTACACTGGGTAGAAGATTAGTTCTTTCATGCAGGAGTGGCTGTGTGGTAAGTAGCTTGTTTACTAACCACATGGTTCCGGGTTCAATCCCATTGCGTGGGACCTTGGGCAAAATGTTTTCTACTATAACCTCTGGCCGACCAAAGCCTTGTGAGTGGATTTGGTAGACGGAAACTGAAAGAAGCCTGTTGTATATATGTATATGTATATATGTGTGTGTGTGTGTATTTGTGTGTCTGTGTTTGTCCCCCAACATCGCTTAACAACCAATACTTGTGTATTTACATTCCTGTAACTTAGTGGTTTGGCAAAAGAGACTGATAGAATAAGTACTAGGCTTACAGAAAATAAGTCCTGGGGTCGATTTGATTGACTAAAAGGCGGTGCTCCAGCATGGCCACAGTCAAATGACTGAAACAAATAAAAGAGTAAAAGAGTATATGTTCATGAAAAGAACCCATGCCAATGCCACATAATAGAACACCCAAGCTGTAGAATCCTTACAGAATCAGACTAGGGTCTGGTGCAGCCCCTCAGCTTATCAGCCCTGGACAATGGATTTAAATTATGTTGTTGATGATGAAGGCAGGATTCTTTCAGTTTCTGTCTACCAAATCCATTGATAAGGCTTTGGTTGACCCAAGACTACAGTAGAAGTACTTGCCCAAGGTGCCACACAATGGGACTGAACCCAGAACCATGTGATTGGGAAGCAACCTTCTTACCAGAGCCATGTCTATGCCTATGTATATTAATTCTTCCGATAACCACCTGCCTCATAACAATGCTGGTTCTGTGATACAAACTTCTTTTTTAAAGTGGATTAAATTAAAATTTTCCATCAAAATTTTATGTGAAATTATGTTCCAGCCACCAGCTTCATAACAGTCATGTTATTTTACTAAATTCTTCAAAGTTAATAGAAAAAAAAACGGCTGAGTAGTTCAAGAGAAATGTAATAGCAAAAAGGTTAAACTTTTTGATGCTGTCTTAACCTAAGGCTGCCCCTTGGATCTATGATACAAACTTCCTGTTCTAAACTAAATTAAAATCTTTCATTAAAATTCCATGTTAATTTGTGTTGCAAGCACCAACTTAATAATTCACATTTCTTTTATTAAATTCTTCATTATTATCAAAACTAAAAGAAACAAAGGCAGAGTATTTCACAGAAATATGGTAACAAATGGTTACAGAAAGAGAATGGAAGATTGTATACAGAAGGCTTTGCATTTAAGTAGAAATTCAGTAAGAATTTCAGTAGAAATGCAGTAACAAAATGGTTAACGAAGTATCATTTATGAGTCATTTTTACCTAAATGCAGAGCCTTTGTTTAATTTAATTAATTTTGAAAATAATGAAGGATTTAGTGAAATAACTTTACCATATTAAACTAGTGTTTGGAACATAAATTAATGGGAAATTTTATGAAAAGGTTTTGATTTGAATTACTTGGAAATTTGATCTTTTGTATCATAGAACCAGGGTCTGTCTCTGTGGTGTTGGTATCAAAAGGTTCCCTTGATAGAACTGGCAGAAAACATGATCAATTTTATATGCATCAAATAGAGAAGGATTACAAGGTGGTGCCATGCATTTATGGTAAGTATTTCTTAATGCACAGGCAGATTAAAAACGAAAGCAAAATAGATATTTAATCCTTTTATGAGATAATTATGCATTAATTAGATTTTTGAATAATGCATTAGTTGCTTACATGACTTCTAGAATTTTTAAAATCCTAGTAATTATTTTGGTATTAAGGAACCACGATAGCTTATCTCCTCTCTGCGGGCTGGCAGAAATTGTTAACACACCAGCGAAAGGCTTAGCAGTATTTTGTCTGCCGTTACGTTCTGAGTTCAAATTCTGCTGAGGTCAACTTTGCCTCTCGTCCTTTCGGGGTCAATTAAATGAGTACCAGTTACACACTGGGATCGATGTAATCGACTTAATCCCTCTGTTTGTCCTCTCTATGTTTATCCCTCTGTGGGCAATAAAGAAATAAATATATTTTCAAAAAATGGTGAGGCAGAGCTTTCATTCATTCTGGTTTGAAAGTCATGTTTTACAAATCAAATGCAGCATTCTCAAGGAATTCAGCTCATTCCCATTTACACTCCAATTCTAATTATTCCAATCTTCTTAGCTAGAAAAATGACGACTGACAAAATTAATATGATTATGGTTAAATTATTATATCTTAATAGTAAAATGGTTATAATAGTAAAATGGTAAATCACATATCTTACCAATATTCTTTGATATGAACTATTTGGGTAGATTTTAACATTGTCTGACATTAACCCTTAATGTTTAAACTGATCATATTCAGTCAAAATATTCTTTCTGCTTTATATTTAAACCAGCCAGATCTTGGCTCTCACACATATACCACAATGTCTATGTAAAAGTAAACAATCAAATCTTGAAATTACAAGGTAACACATAATTAATTTTAACAATGTGAATAAATAAGCATTACATTTAATTGAGTAATTATCATCATCATTATCATCATCGTCGTCATCGTCATCATCGTTTAACATCAGCTTTCCATGCTAGCATGGGTTGGACGATTTGACTGAGGGCTGGCAAAGCAGATGGCTGCACCAGGCTCCAATCTTGATCTGGCAGAGTTTCGACAGCTGTATGCCCTTCCTAATGTCAACCACTCTAAGAGTGTAGTGGATGCTTTTACGTGCCACCGGTACGAGGGCCAGTCAGGTGGTACAGGCATTGGCCATGCTCAAATTGTGTTTTTTACGTACCACCTGCACAGGAGCCAGTCCAGCGGCACTGGCAACAACCTTGCTCAAATGTTTTTCCATGTGCCACCAGCACAAGTGCCAGTAAGGCGATGCTGGTAACAATCACGCTTGAATGGTGCTTTTCACGTGTCACTGGCACGGCAGCCAGTCAGCTGCTCTGGCAACAATAACTGCTAAAGGATTAAACTTCCTCAACAAATTCTTTACTAAGATGAGATTTAATTCTTCTGGTCCTGAGTCCCAGAAGACAATGCAATGGATCGAATGATTTTGTTTGATCACAATGAATAAAAAACTATTTCTTTTCATGCCATATTTGCACGTATAATCTGCAATTTCCAAGACATTGGTTTACAGACATAGAATTTATAACAGTCATTGCACAGCACAAATAGCTGGTTGTGTGGATAAGAAGTTTGCTTCTCAACCGCATGGTTTCTGGTTCGGTTCTACCATGTGGCAAGTGTTGGTGTTGTTGTTGTTACGACAAACTGACAGATACACTTCTATATTTAAGAGATGAGGAATTATGTACATTATTTACATTATTTTCATTTGATGGATATTTGTCCTCATCTTGCTTGTTGTTAACACAATGTTTCAGCTGATATACCCCCCTCCAGCCTTCTTCAGGTGTCCTGGGGAAATTTTAAACCTGGGTTCTCATTCCTAAGGTATTTTTCGATGTTATTATCATTATTATTCTTGTTATTATTCAGGTCACTGCTTGGAATCGAACTCGGAATCTTGAGGTTAAGCGCATGGGCTACTATCCCCAAGATTCCAAGCAGTGAACTGAACAATAACAACAACAACAACAACAACAATAATAATGACAATAATAATAACATTGAAAAATACCTTAGGAATGAGAATCCAGGTTCGAAATTTCCCCAAGACACCTGAAGAAGGCTGGAGGGTATATCAGCTGAAACATTGTGTTAGCAACAAACAAGATGAGGACAAATATACATCAAATGGAAATAATGTAAATAATGTAAACTGACAGATGATGGAAGAGCAAACATTTTGAAGCAATGAAATATAATATCATAAATCATAGAACATATATCTATGTGGATGGCTTGTTATTGTTCCTCCTGCAAAAAAAAAAATAAAATAATTCAGAACAGAAAAGCAGTCAGTTATACACAAGGTGACATTGCAATGCTTTGCTATGAAAAACTACAACCACATGCGATGTTGATTTCCATGAGACAGGAGGGTATTACAAAAGAAAGAGCAATAGAAGAATTGACAATTTCAAATATGACAAAGAAACAGAAGATGAAGAGAAGAAGACTTGCAGACAGAGGATGATAAAAAAACATGTACAAAATCGCTTAGATTAGCCATAAACTTGCAGATATGGGCTGATTAAAAACATGTGTTATTCATTAAGATCAAATATATAGGTGCAGACAATGCTATGTGGTAAGAAACTTCCTTCTCAACCACATGGCCCTGGGTTCAGTCTCTCATAGTCCAGGAAAGACAGTTCTGCAATTCCTTACTCTATTACTCTTTTACTTGTTTCATTCATTTGGCTGCGGCCATGCTGGAGCACCACCTTTTAGTCGAGCAAATCTACCCTAGGACTTATTCTTTGTAAGCCTAGTACTTATTCTATCAGCCTCTTTTGCCAAGCCACTAAGTTACGGGGACGTAAGCACACCAGCATCGGTTGTCAAGCGATGATGGGGGGGACAAACAAAGACAAACAAACATATATACACACACACACACATCATCATCATCATCGTTTAACGTCCACTTTCCATGCTAGCATGGGTTGGACGATTTGACTGAGGTCTGGCGAACCAGATGGCTGCACCAGACTCCAATCTTATCTGGCAGAGTTTCTACAGCTGGATGCCCATATACACACACACACATATACATATACGTATACATATATGTATAGATACATTTATTGAGATTAAATGTATGTGGCTGTACATTAGCTGACTCTCTCCATCAAATTGACATTACCTGAACAGGTGCACGGTGTACCACATGTCAGGTGTCAAAGTGATCACAGAACAAAATGATATGAAATGTTTTGCACACCCAGGATCACAGTGCACCACCATGAATTGAAATCATGATCTTGTGATCACGAGTGCAATACTCTGACCACTAGGCCACACTCTTCCGAATCAAGGACATACTTGTGAAGTATTGGGGTGCCTTTTATGTGGTCAATCACCCAGAGATTTCTGATAATCTATTGTACCTATGATCTCTTGAGAAATAATAATAATATTGAAAAATACCTAAGGAATGAGAACCCAGGTTCGAAATTTCCCCAAGACACCTGATGAAAGCTGGAGAGTATATCAGCTGAAACGTGTTAACAACAAACAAGATGAGGACAAATATCCATCAAATGTAGATAATGGAAATAATGTACATAATTCCTCATCTCTTAAATATAGAACTGTATTATCTAATTGGTACGGAGCCAACAGTAGACTTCAATGGAGACATTTAGAGAAACTCCCTCAAAAACTAGCTCGTCTTTCAAAACATCTAACTTTCCTGTGCAGGATAACATTGAAAAATACCTTAGGAATGAGAACCCAGGTTCGAAATTTCCCCCAAAACACCTGATGAAGGCTGGAGGGTATATCAGTTGAAATGTTGTGTTAACAACAAACAAAATGAGGACAAAATATCCATCAAATATAAATAATGTAAATAATGTACATAATTTCTCATCTCTTAAATAAAGAACTGTATGATCCATAGAGTGTTTCCTGAATAATTTCTGTTTGTGAAATTTGTTGCAATGAATGAAGCAATACAGAAATTGATTTCTGTTTCCCAATGGAATGGGTTGTTTCAATTCTGACCAGTCACTGGCTGAGACAAAGAGAAACTGCCCAACCTTCATGCTTTACATCAAAATATCCTTGTTCTAGAGATTCATTACTCAGAATTAATTTACACTGCATTCATTCATCATCGCAAATATTTTCATGTCCACCCACCACCCCACCCATCCTTCTCCCCCACACCACATTATTGAATTGTAATTGATTCTTCCGAGTTCGTCCTTCTTTGACAGGTCATAATTTTCCCTCTTGCAGGGTTTTTAAAATCTTCCTCCTTAATAAGCAAGCTTTGTGGGGTTACCAGTTTAGTCATGACAA
>NC_042997.1:201140583-201178083 GCF_006345805.1 Octopus sinensis | reverse complement strand
GAACTTCGAAAGCACAAAAACTGCATCATGAACAGAACAACTGATCTTCAGAATCGCAAATGTCATGACCGACTTTCCATCTTGCTTCGTGAATAATTTCCAGCAGAAAATATGTCTGGAACCCAGACAAGTAAAGAAAACCATCAAGGCAATAGGCATGGTTGCTGAAACAAGCTCAAGATATCTATGATCAGTAAGAGATGATAAATGAATCCCTTCCATTGGTGGAAACTAGCTCAGTCCTTGCTGCTCCATAGAGGTGAAGCGTACAGTTTAAGGGGTGAAACACTTGCAGTCCTGACATAATTGCTGATGGAAGAGCTTGCAAAACCTCTGAGGAGCTCTTGCAGTCGCTGCATAAGGAAAAAAATCTCTGATGTTTATCTGCCCCATATAAGGTTAGATGAGGTACAACAGAAGTTTCTGAGTAATGTAATATTGTAACTTAGGTCCTGCAATGGTTGTAGTTAATATAAGGACCGGTGTTGCTGATCCCTTTTGGGAGCACATTCGAAACATACTACTATGAATGCTGGGCCAATTGGTCACCACCCACTTCAACACTACTGGCCATTCCTTCACTCATTTTCCAGTGTGCAGCATCTCTGCACATCAGGGATCCATATTTTCAAGGAAATGGAGGGAAACAATGCTTCATATTTAAACTTGGCACCGGGTCACCAACAGGTTTAAAGGAATGCTTTTTCCTTCTTTAGGGCAGCAAGCTGGCAGAAACATTAGCATACTGGGTGAAGTGCGTAGCTGTATTTCGTCTGCCGTTATGTTCTGAGTTCAAATTCCGCCGAGGTCGACTTTGCATTTCATCCTTTCGGGGTCGATAAATTAAGTACCAGTTACGCACTGGAGTTGATATAATCGACTTAATCCGTTTGTCTGTCCTTGTTTGTCCCCTCTGTGTTTAGCCCCTTGTGGATAGTAAAGAAATAGGAATGTTTTTTCCTTCTACTCCAACACCTTTTAGTTCATTAAACCCTTTCTTATCCTTCAACTCCCCTCTCCCTCAGCTTTTCCCTTTCACCTCACACTCAAATTTGCCTGCTTCTCCTCCTCATTCTTTTACTCTTTCCTTCTACCTTCCCACACAGTTTCTCCTACCACTTCTGATGTTCATATGGTCCTGCGTTCCTTATCAGTTGCAGCCAGTTTTTTTCTTTTTTTCAACTTAGAAAACGTACAACACATTAATTACGTACATTAATTTCTCACCTTTCAATATTTCCTTAAAAAAGGAATCCATCTGCAACATTAAATTCTCCACTCCTCACAGCAAGCCACACATCCACACAATTGCCAAGACATGCACTCACAGCTTTACTTTCCTAAATCAAATTTTTCATGAAGCATGATTTTAAGTTACTTTGTTTATATTTCTAATTTCAAGAAAAACAAAATTATGAACAAAAAATCTAAACAAAAATTTTCTTTTGTATTTTCGTCTGTTCTCTTCCCAATTTCCTTACATCTTTGTGAAATAACCATTTTATTTGTACTTACCTGAAAATGTAACTATTAAACTATATTTCTCTTAGGCACATTTGCACACTTGACTTTATTTTCCTCTATTGAATTCTTTATGAAATGTTATTTTAAGTTGTCATGTTTACATTCCAATTTCATGAAAGCCAACCTAAGACAGAAAAAAAAATATAAGCTGAGATCATTCTTTTGTTTCTTTTCTAGTATTTTAACTGTCCTCTGTGTGTGTGTGTACATGTATATATACCCACTCGAAAACATATATATGTATGTATATATGTATGTATAGGCACAAACGTGGGTGTACAGTGAGAAGTTTGCTTCCTAACCACATGGTTCCAAGTTCAGTCCCACGCTTTGGCACCTTGTGGGTGTGTTTAGTAGATGGAAACTGAAAGAAGCCCATCTTATGTGTGTGAGTGTGCATGTGTGTGTGTATGTGAATGTGTGTGTGTGTGTTTACCTCCCACCACTGCTTGACAACCCATTTTGGTGTATTTACATCCTTGTAACTTAGTGGTTTGGCAAAAGAGACTGACAGAATAAGTACCAGGATTTAGAAAAAGAAATAAGATAAGTACTCAGCGGTTTGTTTGACTATAAAACTTGAAGGTGTTGCCCCAGCATGGCCACAGTCTAATGACTTAAACAAGTGAAAGGCACAAGATAAAGAAAGGTGATTATGTCTGCCCAGCCACAAATGAGTTCCACAGGTAAGATATAATCAGGTATAACCACCCCATTCAGGTGTCTTGTATGATACTAAGCTGGGATACTCTCAGACATGACACTAAAGAAGGATGATCTGATCTCATGGCTAGGTCATTGTCAACTTAACCAGCTCATCCACTGTGCTAGGGACCCAGCAGGAGAAATACAAGACCTGTTAAATGGTGGAGAAACCCGGTATAGAGTCAAGAACTACTGAGCAACAAATTGAAGAGGTGAAGCAATGACGAAAGACCAAGACCTCTGGAGGCTGTGACTGTGAAGACCCGACAAATAAACTGAGTCCACGGCGTATCCTACACCAGCTTCACATAACCAGCCCCAGCCCATTCAAAGTACCTTGGATCGTAGGATGACCTGTTGTGCTTACCATGGATCGTAGGGTGACCTGCTGTGCCTGAGGAGACCTACTGAGTCAAGTACATCAACATTAAAATACAAAAATCAAATGGAAATTGTAATTGTGATACCCGTGCCAGTGGCACATAAAAAGCACCATCCGAATGTGACCAATGTGACTGGTTTCCGTGCTGGTGGCATGTAAAAAGTGCCCACTACACTCATGGAGTGGTTGGTGTTAGGAAGGGCATCCAGCTGTAGAAACAGCGCCAGATCAGACTAGAGTCTGGTGCAGCCTACTGGCTTCCCAGACTCTGGTCAAACCGTCCAACCCATGCTAGCATGGAAAACGGACGTTAAACGATGATGGTGATGATGATGATGATTCAAGATGGTGAACAAGCATACTTTAAGACCACTTGAGAGTGGTGAACCAAGAGTTCACACCAAAATATCCTTTCAGAAAACCTCTAAATTTTAAGCCACCCTCACTCCTGTTATTGTCTTGTGAGCACCATTCATGTGTGTGTCGTTGCCAGTGCCACTTGACTGGCTCCCCGTGCCAGTGACAAGTAAAAAGCACTATCCAAACTTGGTCAATGCCAGCCAGACCCCCCACCCTGCCCTGACTGGCTCCTGTGGCCAGTAACATGTAAAAAACACCATTCGAATGTGGCCGATACCAGTGCCACCTGACTGGCTCCCATGCTGGTGGCACGTAAAAAGCACCCACTATGCTCACGAGGTGGTTGGTGTTAGGAAGGGCATCCAGCTGTAGACACACTGCCAGATCAGACTGGAGCCTGGTGTGGCCTCCTGGCTTGCCAATCCCCAGTCAAACCGTCCAACCCATGCCAGCATGGAAAACAGACATTAAACGATGATGATGATGATGATGATGAATCTTGTGATCATGAGCCTAGCAACCTGACCACTAAGCCACTTGTCTCTGCAACATCAAAGCTAATGCAACCTAATTTCCTTTGTTTTATAGTTTTATCTTAAACCTCTCTCCATCCACAGTTCTATATTTGAGAGGTGTGAAACATACTGCCCCCTTAAAATAGAGCAACATCTTAAAGCTGTGACATGAGGAGATATTGATAAATTGGGTTTGCTGATCATGTGTGGGATGAATTTAAAATAATAATAATAATAACAGTGGTTAGGGCAGCGGACTCGCAGTCAGAGGATTGTGGTTTTGATTCCCAGATTAGGTGTTGTGCGTGTTTATTGAGTGAAAACACCTAAAACTCCATGAGGCTCCAGCAGGGTGTGGTGGCGACCCCTGTTGTACTCTTTTGCCACAACTTTCTCTCACTCTCTCTTCCTGTTTCTTGAGCAACGCTGTGATGGACTGGCATCCCATCCAGCTGAGGGAAACACATACACCACAGAAACTGGGAAACCAGGCCCATGAGCCTGGCTAGGCTTGAAAAGGGCGACGTTTATAATGTTTTTAATAATAATAACATCAGAAAAATACCTTAGGAATGAGAACCCAGGTTTGAAATCCTCCCAGGACACCTGATGAAGGCTGGAAAGTGCATCAGCCGAAACGGGTCAACAACAAGCAGGATGAAGACAAATATCCGTCCAATGTAAATAATGTAAATAAATAATCTCTCTCCATCCCTGACAATCTCTTCTTTTTACCATTGATTTCTTCATTTACCCCTTAAATTGATAGCTTTCTCCTGGAGCTCTCTTCACATTCTGTTTTGTTTTTTCTCATCTGCCAGACATCTCCTATTTGCATTAAATATTCTTCACTAAAATATAACCCTCTCTCATCTCTCATCTCTCATCTCTCGTCTCTTGTCTCTCCTGCAAATACCAGTCGATACTTTTGATTCTCTGCAATTCAATTTTCAGAAAAGATAACATAAAGTCAAACAGAAAATAAATAAAAATGAAAAAAAAAGGGTTTTTTTTATGGGAATATGAACGTATTTATTCGTTTGTGTCTGTCTTTTGATCTTAGATTTTATATCTCCCAGCCGTCTTGTTCTATCGTGTTTAAAATTCTTTTACTACAATTTTAATCATCAATAGTTACTAATGTACCCTGATGTTAAAAATATAGGAAAAGTTTAGTAAATGTACAACACTGAAGCATGAAAATAGTTTAAGGAACACATATGTGTGTGTACATATGAATGTATGTATGTATGTATGTATGTATGTGTGTGTGTGTTTATGTATGTATGTGTGTGTGTATGTATGTGTTTATGTATGTATGTGTGTGTATGTATGTATGTGTGTGTGTGTATGTATGTATGTGTGTGTGTGTATGTATGTATGTATGTACGTATGTATGTGTGCATGTATGCATGTATGTATGTATGCATGTGTGTATGTATGTATGTATGTGTGTGTGTGTGTATGTATGTATGTAGGTGTGTGTGTATGTATGTATGTATGTATGTATGTGTTTATGTATGTATGTATGTGTGTATGTATGTATGCATGTATGTATGTGTGTATGTATGTATGCATGTATGTATGTGTGTATGTATGTATGTATTATGTATCTATGTGTGTATGTATGTATGTATATATGCATGTATGTATGTATGTATGTATGTATGTGTGTATGTATGTGTGTGTATGCATGCATGTGTGTATGTGTGTATGCATGTGTGTGTGTATGTATGTGTGTATGTGTGTATGTATGTATATATGTATGTGTGTGTGTATGTAAGTACATATGAATGTATATATGTATGTATTGTGTGTGTGTATGTATGTATATGTGTATGTATGTGTGTATATATATGCATGTATGTATGTGTGTGTATATATGCATATATGTGTGTATATGCATGTATGTGTGTGTATGTGTATGCATTTGTGTATGTATGTGTGTATGTGTGTATGTATGTATGTATTTGTGTGTGTATGTATGCATGTGTGTGTATGTATGCATGTGTGTATGCATATATGGGTGAATGTATGAAAGTTTGCACTTATGAACAGATGTATGCGTATAGATATATGTGCGTTTATTTGCATACATACATACATAAATATGTAGACACACACACACACACACACATATGCCAACAACAACAACAGCAACAAAACGAGAATAATAACAGCATCAATAACTACTACTACTACTACAACAACGACAACGACAATAATAATAATAATA
This sequence comes from Octopus sinensis, assembly GCF_006345805.1. Lineage (NCBI taxonomy): Eukaryota > Metazoa > Mollusca > Cephalopoda > Octopoda > Octopodidae > Octopus > Octopus sinensis. The sequence goes on along the minus strand of NC_042997.1, from coordinate 201,172,361 downwards.
ATAATTTACATGTATCCGATGCACACATAGCTGCAATCTGTTGCGCTTTGAAAGCATGTAATAAAAATAAAAGACAGGTGAGATAATGTGTGGGTAGTAGTAGTAGTAGTAGTAGTAGTAGTAGTAGTAGTAGTAGTAGTGATGGTGATGGTAGTGGTGGTGGTGGTGGTGATGGTGGTGGTGGCAGCAGCAGTGACACTGGTGGTGATGGTAATGGTGGTGGTGGTAATGGTGGTGGTGGTGTAGTGGTAGTGGTAGTGGTGGTGGTAGTGGTGGTGGTGGTGGTGGTGGTGGTGATGGTGGTGGTGGTAGTAGTGGTGATGGTGTGGTGGTGGTGGTGGTAATGGTGGTGGTGGTGTGGTGGTGGTGGTGGCGGCACTGGTGGTGATGGTGGTGGTGGTGGTAGTGGTGGTGGTGATTAATATTACAAACACATCAGAATCGACACATAAAACAGTGACAAAATGCCAAAAAAAATACATTAAAAAAAATGTCCCAATCATTTGTTTTCTAAGAGTTTCAAATGAAAGCTAATTGAATTATTGACACTAAACAGCAAAAAAAAATTTATGATAAATAATAGCTGCATTTTAAAAATTCCACCCTAAAACACTGAAAAAATTATATTTATTATGAACACACCCTTTGTAATTAGAAAAATTAACCAAGAAACCTGTCTTTTTTTTCTCTCTTTTCCACGAATGATGCACTTGATTACGTCTTTTCACATAATGTTCCTGATCTGTCTCAGATGTTTTGTCAGCATTGAAGGTTTTACGGTGCACAGGTTTGTGGTACATCATCCATGTGTACTGTCCATATGTGCAGGTGCGATGGCCCAGTGGTTAGGGCATCGGACTTGCAGTCGTAGGATCGCTGTTTCGATTCCCAGACCAGGCGTTGTGAGTGTTTATTGAGCGAAAACACCTAAAAGCTCCACAAGACCTGTAAACAAGCACAGGTGTAGCTGCGTGGTAAAAACTTGCTTCCCAATCATATGGTTCTGTGCTCAGTCCCACTGCATGGCACCTTGGGAAAGTTCCTTCTAGCCTTGCGAGTGGATTTCGTAGGCAGAAACTGAAAGAAGCCCATTGCATATATATATGTATATACACACACACACACACACACATATATAATAATATAATGTTTGCAAAAGGGACATGAAGGCCTGCAACATCAATATTAGCAACTGGGAAGTAGTTGCCAGTAACCGTGGGGATTGGCGACGTACCGTAAAAGAGGGAACACAAAGGAGTGACAGAGAGAGAGAGAGGAGAAATGGAAAGACAAGAAAAGACGTCAACAAGAAACTATGACATTACAACCAGCCAGGCAAAGTCATCACTACATTTGCAGCACCTGCCAGAGGGAGTGTTTGTCCAGGATAGGACTACACAGCCACAGCAGGAAATGTATTAGGACATGAAATGTAAAAGCTGGACTAGATTATTTTATGCAAAACTCCATTGTCTCCCAAGACAAAAAGGATGCTAACAACAAGTATATATATATAATATATATATATATATATATATATATAGATAGATAGATAGATAGATAGATAGATAGATAGATAGATAGATAGATAGATAGATAGATAGATATACACCTATGTATATAACTTAGATAATCTAACTTAGATTGGTTTCGGTCATTATCGGCCCGGGCCATGACTAACTCAATAGCACCACCTGCAAAAGTCTTTTAGTTAATTATTTGGTACACCATGGACCACTCAAGCAGAGAGTTGTTGTTGGTTGAGATGTATCCAGGTGTAGGTGGTTTATCTAGTATTTCTTGGAGAAATTTGTCTAGGTACTGTTTGAGAGTTGTGGGGTCTTTTTCTACTTTAATTTCTTTCGGGATAACATTGAAAAGAGCAGGCCCATTTGCAGCTATTAAATACTAACATTTCTTTTGATCAAATTCCATTTCTTCATTGAGTGAAAATGGATTTATTTTTAGTTATAAGCTTCTCTGCACAATAAATATTTTCTGCATAGTTTTTTTAATTCGCCTGCAAAGAAATTAAGAGATAGCAATGTTGTCTCCCGATGTTGTAGAACTTTACACAACTGCATTGAATCTTTTTAAACAAATGACTGTGGGGATCGAACCAAAATATACAGAATCACAGACATTTTGTCGCCTAGGAATATTTCCTTTGAAACGTTTATAACATCGATGAAATTATTTTGCCTTCAGCTACAAATATGAGAGTTGTTGACTAAATCTTTGTGAACTCTACAGTGGCAACAGCTACAACAGCAGGGGGCTCCAACAAACACGATGGGAACCGAATCGAATGCCTTTCTATTGCCAAGCCATACTGTCATCAGGTTTCAACAGTGTTTTCTTACTTGGGACTCTACAGCTTATTTACTTCCCAACGTTTATTCACCACAGCGGACATTTTCCCCTTACCTAGTCATCAATCACTGCTTTCTTGGAATCGCAACGTTCAGAGAAGAATTAGTTAAAACAGTTTGTATAAAGACCGTACATAACTTTTAGACGAGCAATTGTCCAGGAATGAAAACACTGCCATGTCAGTTTTCCACTTAAATATATGTTTCTTTATTACCCACAAGGGGCTAAACATAGAGGGGACAAACAAGGACAGACAAACGGATTAAGTTGATTATATAGACCCCAGTGCGTAACTAGTACTTAATTTATCGACCCCGAAAGGAAGAAGGGCAAAGTTGACCTCGGCGGAATTTGAACTCAGAACTTAACAGCAGACGAAATACAGCTACGCATTTCGCCCGGTGTGCTAACGGTTCTGCCAGCTCACCGCCTTTTTTCCACTTAGATATACTTAATTTACTGTCACCCCAATGATGATCTGATCCAGATCAGACCGTCATTGGGGTGACTGTGGGCAGGGGAGTAATATAATTACACACACACACACACTCTCTCTCTCTCCCCACTTTATTCACCAATAATATAAAAACAGGCAAAACTCTGTAAACTGACATTTCTGATGAAACTACGGTAGTACTTGAAAGCGCTAAAATATGTGATTTGAAGAAATAATATGTGATATGTAAATAAATATACTTATATTTTTTTATATACAACCATCCAGCATTCTGAACACCTTTTTCTTTCTTATATATATATATATATATATATATTATATATATATATATATATATATACAGTGTGTGTTTATATATATTCATTAATGTATATAGATAATTTCTGTGAGAGCTAGTCATCCAGAGATTCAGTTATAACTCCTACTATACTAAAGTCACTCATTCACACAATTCCACTTAAAAGACCGGCAGTGGTCGTCTTTCATGGTGGTGGTGGTGGTGGTGGTGGTAGTCGTCGTCGTCGTTGGGTTGATGGTGGCAGGGGGGAGTAACATAATTCCCCACAATTGCCCACCACTAATAGCATAGTGGCCTTCACGAGGTACGTGTGTCTTTCAAAGAGTATAAATTTGTGCTATCCAATATTGACTCACCTTTTTACCCAAGAATCGCGTTTGAAATGCACAATGGTAAGAACTTTAATGTCTAGTAATGATTTAAATACACTTTGTGTCCCTCTAGAAAAAGTAAAACGACTGTTAAGCACAGAAGCCGATACACCTGAGTGTGTAGTGTGAGTTTATTGAGTTCAATGTCATGCGTTTGTGTTGTATGCATGTTTCATATTCTATGCATGTTTCATATTCTATGCATGTTTCATATTCTATGCATGTTTCATATTCTATGCATGTTTCATATTCTATGCATGTTTCATATTCTATGCATGTTTCATATTCTATGCATGTTTCATATTCTATGCATGTTTCATATTCTATGCATGTTTCATATTCTATGCATGTTTCATATTCTATGCATGTTTCATGTTTCATATTCAACAATAAAGAAGTTTCCAACCTCTGCGCTGTTTATAAAGCACATTATCGTTTCTTCTGTTTATTTTTATAATAGCCAACACATTTACAGTATATGCTTATTGTCACCTAAAAAGTTCCTTTTGAGTGTTGGGCCCACTGGAGGCAATGACCAAGACCTTTGGCATTATGTTCTGCTTGTGAAGAAGACCCATCAAGCTAAGCAAAATCACAATCGTGGTAGATACTGGTGCCACACAAATGGCACCTGTGCTGGCAGCATGTAAAAACACCCATTACACTCTCAGAGTGGTTGGTGTTAGGTAGGGCATCCAGCTGTAGAAAACTATGCCAAATCAGAGTGGATCTTGACGCAGCCTTCCAGTGTACCAGCCCAGACAAACTGTCCAACCCATGCCAGCGTGGAGACAACAGACATTAAATGATGATGATGATGTATATATATGTCAGGGTGTATATCTATGTATCCAGCTATCTATCTATCTATCTATCTCTCTCTATATATATACACACATGCAGATGCCGATACACACAAACACATGTACACTCACACACACACACATACACACACACACACACACACAAGTATGCATACACAGTGTGTGTGTGTGAGTGTATGTGTATATATATATATGTATAAATATATATATATATATGTATAAATATATATATATATATATATATATATATATATATATATGTATAGATATATATATACATATATATATATATATGTATAAATATATATATTATATATATATATATATGTATAAATATATATATTATATATATATAATATATATATATATATAATATATAAATTTATACATATATATATATATATACACACACACATATATATATATATATATATATATATATACATATATGCAAATGCATACAAACATACATATACTCACACACAGGTATGTGTATACAGTGCATATATATGTGTGTGTGTGTGTGTGTATAACACATCCATAAATGAACTGGTCTCGAGTCATAAAAATTGATTTTCTATTGCTAATTATTGCGTTATTGCTCTCTGCTTCCCTCCGTTTACATTGGCACCATTGAAAGTGAATTGTGAAGTTCATAAATATTACAACAAAACCAATATCTCTCTCTTTAATCTGAAGGAACCATTCTGTGAAGCGAAAGTGTTCCTTGGGTGGATGGCAGAATTTCTTCATAACGTTTCTTTCAATGATGTTTTTTTTTGTCTGTTTATCTATTCTGTTTATTATGTTTTCTTTATTGTTGTTTTTTTCTTCTTTTCTTGCTTTATCTGTGAAATGTATATTGTCTGTAAGTATTATAAGGAGGAGGGATTCATTTGTCATTGAGACAAAAGGGAGAGAGAGAGAGAGAAGGAAGGAAGGAAGGAAGGAAGAGAGTGATGGAAATGGTGAGGGGGAAAGAGGGAGGGAGAGAGAGGAAAGGAGAGAAGTGAAAGAGCAGGGAGGAGAGAGAGAGAGAGGAATATACAGAGAGAGGGTCAGAGAGTGGAGAGATAGAAAGAGGGGCGAGCATGCAAGAGAGAGAGAGAGAGAGAGAGAGGAGGGAATATACAGGGAGGGGGTAAGAGCGTGGAGAGATAGAAAGAGGGGTGAGTGAGAGAGAGAGGGGGGAATGATTGTGAGTGAGAGAAAAAGATTGGAAGAGAGAGAAAGGTCAAGAGAGAGAGATAGAAAGATAGCGAGAGAGAGGAAAGATTCTGTGTGAGAGAAAAGACTGAAAGAGAGAGAGAGAAAGAGATAGATCGATAAAGAAAAAGAGAGAAAGCGAGAGAGAGAGAGAGAAAGATTTAGATAGATAGATAGATAGATAGATAGATAGATAGATAGATAGATAGATAGATAAAGAAAAAGAGAGAAAGTGAGAGAGAGAGAGAGAGAGAGTGTGTGTGTGTGTCATTGTCTGTTGTCCGAGATCTTTATGGCTGTGTCTGTTGATTCTTTGCTCTGCAATTTTTTTTTTGGTTTTCTGATGGTTTATGAGTTTATTATGCGAGAGAACAAATACCGAAATGCTATGAGAATGAGTCCAAAGAGGAAAGAAGGAGAGAAACGAATAAGACAAGGAAGGAAAAGGGGAAAAGACTGTCTTGAGATTATTATTGCTCTACAATGGTTAAGAGGTATATTATGATCAATAGACACAGGTGTGGTTGTGTGGTAAAAGCCATATGCTTCCTAACCACATGGTTCTGTGTTCAATCCTATGCTCTGGCACTTTGCACAAATGTCTCCTGCTATAGGTCTTGGTTGAGTAATGCCTTGCAAATGGTGTTTACTGGATGGAGATCAAGAGCTGAAAGGAGGGATTAAAACAAAACAGGTTTCTTTCTGTAAAGCATTGTTTCTCAACCGTTTTTTAAAGTGTCACACCCTAGCAGTTGAGGGAACCTGTGGAAGAGGTAGACCCAGGAAGACCTGGAATGAGGTGGTGAAGCACGACCTTCAAACATTGGGCCTTACTGAGGCAATGACTAGTGATCGAGTCCTTTGGAGGTATGCTCTGCTTGAGAAGACCCAACAAGCCAAGTGAGACTATAACCCGCGGCCTATGCCGGTGGTATATAACTAGCCCACTTATGAGTACCCTTCATTCATTGGACAATAAACTTTGCTTGCGAAGGCCTGTTGAGGCAAGTGAAATCAAAATCGCTGATGTGGCCAATGACAGTACCACCTGATTGGCACTCGTGCCAGTGGGATATTAAAAGCGCCATTCGAGGGTGATCATTGCCAGTGTTGCCTTACTGGCACGTGAAAAACACTTGAGTGCGGTCATTGCCAGTGCCACCGGACTGGCTCCCATGCAGGTGGCACATAAAAAAACACCTTCTGAGCATGGTCGTTGCCAGTGCTGCCTGACTGGCCCTCATGCCGGTGGAACGTAATAGCACCCACTACACTCTCAGAGTGGTTGGTGCTAGGAAGGGCATCCAGCTGTAGAAACTTTGCCAGATCAGATTGGAGCTGGGTGCAGCCTTCTGGCTTGCCAATCCTCAGTCAAACCGTCCAACCCATGCCAACATGGAAAGGGGACATTAAACAACAATGATGATGATGATGATGAATTCCTCTGCTTTCTATTCCATTCTGGTGGACCCCACCCACTGTAGCCATTTGATCTTTGAAAACTAGTTTTATAGATATTTCTTTCAAAATACCTCTTTTTCACAAATTATCTTGCGTAGGTCGAACTATATAAAGCATCAAAGAAAGAAATGCAGCTGTTTCTTGCAGTAAAATATATCCAAGGTAACATTTTTCATGGGCCCTTAAAATACACCTGTAGACCCCCAGTTTACTATGTTGCTTACGTGGATACCTAAAAGTCTTACATGGACCCCCAGGAGTCATTTGGGGCCTGATTGAGAATCACTGCTGTGTGGAGAGGCAAGTGATTCAGGCGGAACAGGGAAGAAATAAGAATAGGGGTGACGAGGAGTCTAGGTGGCACTGCAAAGTATGAGGTGAGTAGACGTGTGGTATGGTGGGGGGGGGTAGAGGTTGCAAGACAGCAACAAAAGGTGAGGGATAGCGAATGGGTGAGGGTGTGTGTGAATACGTGGTCTGATCATTAAGTATCCGAACTGTTGCCATAGTAACAAAGCTAAAGCATGGTCAGTGAAGCCGCTTGGTTCAGATTGATCTTGAACTCTGCTTGAACTAAGTTTTAATGTTCTATCTCACTTCTGTTGTTTACAGCAATACTTGGAAGTAACATGTGTAGCGTATGTTCATCACATTGAGCATGACAGAAAAAGTTGAGTAGAGAATCTGCATCAAATTTTGCCAAAAGCTTTGTGATACCTGCACAGAGGCCTACACAAAGATTTCAAAAGTTTTCATCGTTCTTGACACATTTAAGGAGACCTTGTGTCTTTTTGGTCAACTGAAAGCAGTTTTTGTACAAACTTGGCAGTCACGCATCTCATACTCCAATCTTCAGTGATAATAGACTGAACTGAACCGTAACTAGTCTGCACATTCTCTGATAACTCACGGATGGTGATTTGACAATTTCCCCTCACAGCTTTACACACATCTCCGATGTTTTTTTCGATTCTTCTGGTTGCAAGTCTCCCAGAATGTTCATCAATATCGACATTTTTTCGGCCATCTTGGAAACGTCTGAACCACTCGTACACTTGTGTGTGGCTCATACACTCCTCTCCATACACTTTCTGCAACTTTGCGTAGGCCTCTGAGCAGGTATCACCATGACAACTTTCTCTGTCATGGTCAATACAATGATCACATGCTACACACCTTCCTTCCAAGCACTGCTGTAAACAGCAGAAGTGAGCTAGAACGTTAGAACTTAGTGCACATGCACAGCAGAGTTGAAGGCCAATGTTTGCTCAGCGGACTTGCTTTAGCTTTGTCACTATGGCACTAGTCCAGATACTTATCGATCATTCCGTATAAGGAATGAAGAACAAGTTTTGAAGGGTGAGTGTAGATTAGGGGTGTAGGTGTTCAATGTAGAGTACTCTTTTATATATTATCACTGAACAGCTGCTATTTCAGGTGCTCTGACTTATTTCTGACCATCTGCTGGTAAACCGAGCCTAGTTTTCTTTTCAAAGCATTTACTGTTTGAATACTTTTTGAAATATGAATATCAATAATGGTGCATGCAGATGTACATTTTGTGTGCTTGTACACATATATACATATATATGCACACATACATAAAAGCAATTAATTATGCTTGCAACCCATGCTAGCATGGAAATCAGATGCTAAACGATGATGATGATATATATATAGGGGTAAAATATGAAAAATCAACGAAAATGCACATTGCAAATAAAAAAAGGTTATTTATGACAGGTAAAGACAAATATATACATTTAGATTGACTGAGGTAGTAATACGAGTCATAAAAGTCATTATTATGAGATGATTATAAGATGATAATAAAGTAAGAGAACAAAACGGACCATGATTTATGCTAAGTTATTCATCGTTTGAACAACACCGGTTAATACACGGTGTCAGGTCTAATAGTTCCTGAGAACATGTTACTTGCACTCAAACGCCTTACTATAGCGTTGTAAATGTATCAACTGCTATTTCCAGCAAATATTGGTGCCTTGTTGTACCACTACTCTATATTTATACTTCTACCTTTACGATGCTTTATTTTACTGGAAAGCCATACATTTGTATTGCAATACTCTTTACTCTTTTACTCTTTTACTTGTTTCAATCATTTGACTGTGTCCGTGCTGGAGCACCGCCTTTAGACGAACAAATCGACTCAAGGACTTATTCTTTGTAAGCCTAGTACTTATTCTATCAGTATCTTTTGCTTAACTGCTAAGTTACAGGGATATAAAGACACCAGCATCAGTTGTCAAGCGATGTTGGGGGGGACAAACACAGATATACAACACATACACACACACACATATATATACATATATACAACAGCCTTCTTTCAGCTTCCGTCTACCAAATCCACTCATAAGGCTTTGGTCGGCCCGAGGCTATAGTAGAAGACATTTACCCAAGGTGCCACTGAAAACTTTTTCACTGTTTTCGTTCTGTTACAGCTAAGTATTCAGATGAGTATACTGGCATTGATGAGGCCACATTTGAAGTATTGTCCAGGTAAATTTGGCTGATGAAGACTTATCAACTTTACGTTGACAATCGTATTTGAAGAGTGTGAAACCAAGGTTGTCCATTTATCTTATGTTCTTCCTAGAAGTAAGACAAATTTTTTCATGTTTGCTGCGCTCACATCATGTCTTTGTCAGTATATACTCAGTGAAGCTTTACTATAGCATTGTAAATGTATCGACTGCTATTTCCAGTAAATATTGGTGACTTGTTATACCACTACTCTACATTTATATATGTATATAGGCACAGGAGTGGCTGTGTGGTAAGTAGCTTGGGTTTAGTCCCACTACATGGCACCTTGGGCAAGTGTTTTCTACTATAGCCTCGGGCTAACCAAACCCTTGTGAGTGGATTTGGTGGACGGACACTGGAAGAAGCCCGTTGTATATGTATATATATATATATGCGTGTATGTTTGTCTGTTTGTTCCCCCAGCATCGCTTGACAACCGATGCTGGTGTGTTTACATCCCCATAACTTAGTGCTTTGGCAAAAGAGACCGATAGAATAACTACTAGGCTTACAAAGAATAAGCTCTGGGGTCAATTTGCTCAACTATAAAAGCAGTGCTCCAGCATGGCCACTGTCAAATGACTGAAACAAGTAAAAAGATATATGTAGGTATGTACATATATGTATGTATATATGCATATGTTTATATATTATTTATGTTATTATATGATCAAACGTCACGCATTCATTTCCAAGTAAGTTTTATCTTAATAACTAGAATTAAAGACTCGTCGTTGCCGGGTCATAGTGCTAGTGCATGTATATATGTATATATATATATATATATATATATATCTGTACATATTACATGTACATCTATATATATACATCTACACATAAAATACAAAGTTATATCTTGATATCGCTAGTGATAACAATACTCAAAATATATAACAGACTGGAATTGTTAGCCCGTCTCTTGTAATTTCAATCAATTGTATCTTGTCCTCCCTCTTGTATAGAAGTGTGGCTACAATCCAGCCTACCTCTACTTCGGGGAGGGGGGGGGGGGCATTTAAAATTTTTTCCGGGACGTCCTCTGTCCCAGATATAAAGCTATAAATAAAATATTTCCACTTTGCAAGTTCGAGTCAAGTACTCTCTTGCACACTCCGTTGACTCGAACCTTCTATTGTGGCGAATTTACCGCCTCTGATTAGATATCTTTCATAGTCACACCAAGACACTTTTCGAAGGTGCTTTCCTCCATGTGTTCAAATCTTCTTTTTTCTCTACATTGTATACTTTATAGACAACTAGCAGAATTGCCCAGCGTTGCTCGGGGCTGAATTGCTTGAAAGTACTGTTAATGATTGCACTGAATTATGATGATTATTCAGGCAAATATTGATATAAGTTTGCGCTGGGAGATAAGGACTTAACGATCAAATGTGTGCCATTGCATTGTTTTGGGGGAACCAAATTTCTGATGAGCATTATAGGGGCACCAACTTTAAGTTTGAGAATGTGTGGTGTTAGTCCGGGGTGCTCAAAGGAATTGAGTACCTCTATAGGATAGTTGATGACGTCCTGTGGGTCAGGAGTTGTATCGATAGACTGATATACATAGACTTCCCCAGGAATGAGTTTTAGCATTTCATCATTAATATGGTGAACAGTTTTATTCCTCGGGGCCAGTATAGCCTTTTGGCCAATCCAATCCATATTCTGATAATTAGCTTGTAGATCTTGGAACACTGCATCTCTGAGATCAGAAGGCGTCTTAACAATGGTATAAATGGAATCGATGGCAATATTACCATTTTCATCCCCTGGTATTTTGCCTTCGCCAAGTGCAAGGAGGGTGTGAGGAAATGCTGCTGATGTGATATTACGTCGCATATGAGCACGCATATTGGTGTGAATCACGACTATAAGATACTCGGTTTTGGTTAAACTGCATCACAAAATGTGGGAGTAGTTAGGAATCTAAATCGGAGTAGACAGACACACAACCTTTCTTTTATATATAAAGATTTTCGTCCTAAAAAACTTTGTATGGAGTGAATGGTTACCTCAATGGAAAAATATACACACACATTATACATACATGTGTGTATAGATGAATATATAAATACATTTAAATATCTATATACACTTTTGGGCGATCTTTCTGCTTCTTAGAGATAACTTTAGATCTTATTTTCGTCCTAAAAGTCTTTGTATGGAGTGAATGGTTACCTCTATGGAAATATATACACACACGTTATACATACATGTGTGCATAGATGAATATATAAATACATTTATATATCTATATACACTTTTGGGCGATCTTTCTGCTTCTTAGAGATAACTTTAGATCTTATTTTCGTCCTAAAAAACTTTGTATGGGCGATCTTTCTGCTACTTGGATATACTTTAGATCTTATATTCGTCCAATTCGTCCTAAATAACTTTGTATGGAGTGAATGGTTACCTCTATGGAAATATATACACACACATTATACATACATGTGTGTGTCTATATACACTTTTGGGCGACTGCTACTTAGAGATAACTTTAGATGTTATTTTCGTCCTAAAAAACTTTGTGCGGAGTGAATGGTTACCTCTATGGAAATATATACACACACATTATACATACATGTGTGTATAGATGAATATATAAATACATTTAAATATCTATATACACTTTTGGGCGATCTTTCTGCTACTTGGATATACTTTAGATCTTATATTCATCCTAAATAACTTTGTATGAATTGAAAAAGAAAATGAATTGAAATTTTTAAGAAAGGAATTTGTTTACATACATGTGTCAAATGGCAAATGTTTGTGCAGTTGTCCGAAATGGAACCAGGGTAAATGTGTGGAACTGATGTATTATAATGAATAGTCCTTCTTGTGAATATTAATTTGATTAATATGAACTGAAAACCAGTGGTGTAGCATAGGTGATCTTCTTCTAGCAAAAAGGATGACCAGTCTGAATGGGTCATTCCTGTCACACACACACACACACACAGAGTCACACACACACACACGCACCCTCACACACACACACACACTCACACACACGCACACACACACACACACACACACACGTTAGCTTACAATTTTATTTATATATTTGCGTGTCTATGTGTGTAAAGAGGAAGTGGGAGTAATAAGCAGAGTAAAGGCTTCGAAGTGAAATGTTAAAATATTGAGTTTTCTCGAATTTTGTCTTTATTGGGGGTGAAATTGAAAGAAATTTTGTATGGCATGACCGAATGGAAGTACTTGTAAAAATCATAGGTAAACTGTAATTGAAGAAATTGTGTGAGGAGTAAATCGTTATGTATTTATTTGTTTCTGTTTGCTGTTTTTTTTTTTAGTAGTGTTGTAAGGTACACTTGCAAAGAGAAAGGAGGAGAAATTAGGGTGATAGCATGAGTGAAGCAGTTCGCTCCGTTTTTGTGTGTGTGTGTGTGTGTGTGCTGTAGCCCACACTAAGAAAAGCACTTCACTTACACACCACAATGTGAGTTTTCTCGAAATTTTGCTTAATTGGTGGGGGGGATTTGAAAAACTGTACCTGGCACGACCCGATGTATTCTACTCTTAAAAATGCTAGGTAAATTGTAATTGAAGAAATCCTATATTGTAGATTTCTATAAGAGACAAAGGGAGGCAGATAAAATCTGTCTTTTATAATAAGAGATAGTCTTTTCTTTAATTTTATTTTTTATTATCCATCTGGACTATTCCATTTCTGCACGCTAATCTTATTTTTGATTTATTCCCATTCATGTGAAACCACTTATTCAAGTTCAAGTCATTGATGCAATTTTATATCAATTGCTATTTTTACTTTTGTTATGTTACGATTATATTATACTTTAGTTTGATTTTAATTATTACTTACTACATAAAATTCAATTGTTATTATTATTTTTATTGTTAAAGTGAAAGTATCTGACATAAAATAGAGAAATGTTTTGTTTCACTTTTAACACGTAATACTGAAATAGTGGAGAAGATATGATATTGCTATGGGTTCGCTCTAGGCAAGAAGTTGAACATTGTTTTTGCCCATGAAACTACATGGACTCTAAGTAAGGCATGTGTAAAATTTGAATGAAATTGGTTGTGTAGTTCTCAAGTTTTAGGGAATCGTAGTGGAGAAGATATGATATTGCTGTGGGCTCGCCCCAGGCAAAAAGTTAAAATTTTTTTGCCGATGACACTTCCCGGACCCTAAGTAAGGCATGTGTAAAATTTGAATAAAATTGCTTGTGTAGTTCTCAAGTTTTAGGGAAACACGCATACAGACAGACACACATTCTCAGTTTTATTTATATAAAGATTATGATGCGTACTCTTAACTTTTCTCCTCTGTCTGTCTCTCTCCCTCCCTTGTTCTTCATCCTTTCTGGTTTTCTCTCCCACCCTTCCCTATTCTTCTCCTCTCCCTTTCACTGTTCCCTCTCTCTTACTCCTCCTCCTCCCTCTCGTCACTGACACGTGACCAGAGGGAAGCCATCTTTCCGACTGCTATCTTCAACGAGTCAAGACGGCTTATCCTGTCCTTCTCATGAGCTGTCCCTTCAATACGTTCAAAATAATTTTCCCATCGTCTTGGCTTAACAGCTCTCATCATTTGTTTTTACTGTGTTATTCTCCTTGTCCTGTCTTTTACTATTTTTATTTGTATTGTTTTTACTGTCCTGTTCTTTTTACCACTTTTACCCCACCGCAAAATATCCCAAATTTTATTTCATTTGCTTTGCGGGAAGGACTGTTTCAACGAAGTCACGTCTTGTCCTTACCTTCGAAATGCAGAGTAGATGAAACGGGGACAACTGAAGAAGGGGAATACTGTATGTCTCATTTCTCTGTTTTTTCGTTGTTTGAAAAATAGTTCGTTTCCATGTTTTTGTTTTTATATTTTCATTTCTCATTGTGTTCAACGTTTTTTTGGTGTCATGTACCCATATATGCATGTATATATACATATAGATGTAGGTATGTACATATATGTATGTATATATGCATATGTTTATATATTATTTATGTTAGTATATATATATATATATATATATATATATATATATTTATATATATATATATACACACATACATACGCACAAACACTAAACATATATCAATTAAACATTTTGAAACCAACACTTTTTTCCCGAACCAGAATGAAATTCAAAGAGGCTGGTATTTACATGAAAGAAGCTTAACCCCTTACATACATGGTGCTAAGAATTCCATTCTTTTGTCCAAACTTTTACTGCCTTGAGTCAAAATTCTTAACTTTTCATACAAACAAAGGTTACATTGCATTTTTGATTTGAAGTTGCCATCCCTGTATGGTTTTGCCAAATTTACTGCCGACCAAGTAATTTTGAATTCTTGAAGATTTGTCCCATGCAGGAACTATATAAATTCTGACAAAATCATCATCATCATCATCATCATTTAACATCCGCTTTCCATGCTAGCATGGGTTGGATGATTTGACTGAGGGCTGGTGAACCAGATGGCTGCACCAGGCTCCAATCTGATCTCGCAGAGTTTCTACAGCTGGATGCCCTTCCTAACGCCAACCACTCCGAGAGTGTAGTGGGTGCTTTTATGTGCCACTGTCACGAGGGCCAGTCTGGCGGTACTGGCAACGGCCACACTCAAAATGGTGTTTTTTACGTGCCACCCGCACAGGAGTCAGTCCAGTGGCACTGGCAACGACCTCGCTTGAGGCTAACAAATGAATTTCTAAGCTTATAAAAAAGAAAAAATGGTTTCTGAGTATTAGTTCTGTTGCCCAGAATATATTTTAGGTTCATCTCTGCAGTTTGTTTTTAGCATGGCATTGTGTGCTATCATCATCATCATCATTGTTATCATCGTCTTTATCATCATCGTCGTCATCATTAATTTAACATCTAGCTTACATGCTTGCTTGGGTTATAAACAAGGTGTTCAAAAAGTCTCTCCGCAGTAACCATTTTATTGCAAAATAAATATTTATAAGATGGTATAAGAAGACTACAAAAGAATATATTAGACTTTACAAGACTTTAAAAAAACAGTGTAAGAGGTGTTGAAAGTGTCACTCTTCATTTTCAGTACATAAGTTGACTCTTCTACACATGTTTTGAAATACATCTTGGAGAGTCAAGATGAAAAATATTCACTGCGGAGAGATTTTTTGAACAAACTGTACATATACACGTACAGACACGCATGTGCCAATCCTAGTGGAATGTTACTTGTCATATGACAGGTAACTCTAGAATTATATTTTCCCACTAAGGGAAATATCAGAGAATAAGGCATACAATAATTATAATTCAGCTCTTATCAAATTTCCTGCTGCGTCTATAGAAAATGATTAAATGGATATAAATTTCCAAAAGGGAAATATTTATTGCCTTAAATAAAATTATGCAACACAAATTTCCCATTTGTACATTTGCAATAAATGTCTTTTTTAACTTTTATCTTTTACAGTATTTACATTATTTACATTTGACGGATATTTGTCCTCATCTTGTTTGTTGTTAACACAACGTTTCAGCTGATATACCCTCCAGCCTTCATCAGGTGTCATGGGGAAATTCCAAACCTGGGTTCTCATTCCTAAGGTATTTTTCAATGTTGTGGTTGTCATTATTATTATTATTATTATTATTATTATTATTATTATTATTATTATTATTATTATTATTGAGTGAGAGAGCAGTTCATGCCATCAAAGTGACACTGGGGTAAAATATATGAAGCCCAATATACCCATCATGACTACCCATCTGATAAGGGTACACTAGGCACATGCATCACAACCATATGTGTGCGACATGGTGATCTCATATCAAGATAAACAGCACATGACCTTACAGGTGGGGCCCAGTTAGAATTTTCTTCAGGTTGAGTAGCCCATCCCGCTCAAAAGGTCCCTGAATAAGGATTGTTTAAGGATGTTGAAAGAACCACCCATGTTTCCAGAGGTGAATTATTCAAACCCCAAAGAATCCCTCTCAACACATGGCTATGATGCTCCCCCATTATTATTATTATTATTATTATTATTATTATTATTATTATTATTATTATTATTATCATTGTTATTATTATTATTATTATTCAGCTCACCACCTGGAATCGAACTCAGAATCCTGGAGTTAGTAGCCTGCTCTCTTAACCACTATGCCATATACCTGTGGGCATATGGTGTAGTGATGAAGGCTGGAGGGTATATCAGCAGAAACGTTGTGTTAACAACAAAAAAGATGAGGACAAATATCCGTCAAATGTAAATAATGTAAGTAATGTACATAATTCCTCATCTCTTAAATATACAACTGTTTTATCTTTTACTTGTTTTAGTCATTAGACTGTGGCCATGCTTGGGCAGTGTCTTGGAGAGTTTTTAGTAGAATGAATCAAGCTCAGTAGTTTGTTTTTTTAGGCCTGTTACTCATACTGTCGGTTGCTTTTGCCAAACCAGTAAGATTTGAGGACATAAACACACCAACCCTGGTTGTCAAGTGGTGGTGGGAGACAAACATAGACACAAACACACACACACATACAATGAGCTTCTTTCAGTTTTCATCTACCAAATCTGCTCACAAGGCTTTTTGGTTGACCCAAGGTTATACCAGAAGGCACTTGCCCAAGGTGCCACACAGGTGAACTGACCCCAAAACCATATGGTGGGGAAGCAAAATTCTTACCACACAGCCACGTATTCACAGTCTACAGCATTGGAAACCTATCTTTGCAAAATCTGAACTCCAACCATAACTGTTTAGTCATTTACTCCCTCTCCTTTTCTTCCCCTATTTCTATGACACTTTCTCTCTCATTATGTGTGGAACATTCTTTTACTCATTGCCTGCCTTCAAGCCTAGTGTGTGCACTCATCTTGAAAGAGATGTTTATTTTGAATAAACATCCCTTTCAATTTGGCAAAAAGGATTTGCACAATAGTGTCTGGTAGAACAACTCAGGACCTTCGTCTTCAAGACCTCAAAACAACGCTTATTGAAAGACAATATCCACCCTCACTTATCGACGAGGGAATTAAACATGCCAAACAATTAGACACAAAAACACTAAGAACAACAAAACATAACACCACACCTCAACTCAAAACATTACTATTTATATCAACACACAACCCCAGAAGCAGTGAGGCATTCAAAACTATTGTACAAACTCTTCCTTTACTAACTAGAGATCCAAAAATGAATGACATCCTGAAAACACACAAACTCATCAAAT
The DNA here is from genome assembly GCF_006345805.1 of Octopus sinensis. NCBI lineage: Eukaryota > Metazoa > Mollusca > Cephalopoda > Octopoda > Octopodidae > Octopus > Octopus sinensis. The sequence continues at coordinate 201,154,598 of NC_042997.1, read as the reverse complement.
GCAAAAAACAAGACAAATCGCTAAAGAGACTACTAACAAATGCGAAGCTTTACAAAAAACCACGAAACCAACGGTTGAAAAATGTGGATGCCCAAACTGTGGAACCTGCTCCAATCTGCTTGAAGGCTCGGTTTTCCTTTTCAAACAAGGACAGAGGTTCACAATTAAAACTAGTTTCACTTGTGCCTCTGGGAACCTAATTTATGTAATAACCTCCTCAGGTTGCGGACACCACTATACCGGACAAACGAACATGACCTTGAGAAAGAGAACCACTCTACATAAAGAGTAAATCCGTTTCCCGCACTACAGACAAATTCCTCTCAGTGAACATATAGAAAAATGTGCAGGTAACATGAAACCGAATTTCACAGTCTTCTCCTTCTACCAGTGCAAAGACACAATCTCTCCACTAGAACGTTTAAATAAAGAAACTTTTTTCATTGAAAAATACAGAACATGTCTTAATATGCACACATAACCAACTTTTATTTTTTTACATATTTCAATTCACGATTACATCACTACATAAATCCCCTCACTAAACAAGGTTTTTGAAACTTGTCTTTGTACATATATATTCCCCTCCCATTACCGAAAGCTGAACAGTTATCTCCCTTATCCACAACAATAACAATAATAACGATAACCAATTACCTCCCTTTTTTTATCTACTTGTGAAGTCATTCACTCGTGAATTTCCTCACATCACACACAACATGGACAAAATTTCTTCTTAAGAAAAAATACATATTCAAATAAGTAAAACATAATATCATGAATAGCGATAGTGAAACCGGTCGATATATTAAAAATTATATTAAAACTTTGTAAGTGTGCGTATTTTCCTTTTTTAATATGTTATATACATTACAACTCACCACGTGGGGATAATCGAAATTCCTCTTTTCTGTTGCTACTATATATATATCATCATCATCATCATCGTTTAACATCCGTTTTCCATGCTGCTATGGGTTGGACGGTTCAACTGGGGTCTGGGAAGCCAGGAGGCTGCACCAGGCTCCAGTCTGATCTGGCAGTATTTCTATAGCTGGATGCCCTTCCTAACGCCAACCACTCTGTGAGTGTAGTGGGTGCATGGATATCGCAACTACAATTTCCATTTGATTTTTATTTTGATGTTGATGTACTTGACTCAATAGGTCTCCTCAATATATGTATATGTATATATTTATGTATTTATGCATGTATTTATGTATGTATGTATGTATCATCATCATCATTTTCTCTGTTGGCAGGAGTTTGACAGGCTCCAATTGTCTCTTTTGGCTTGCTTTCTTTGCCCTTCCTAATGCCAACCACCTTATAGTGTACTAGATGTTTTTTTATGTGACACACATACACACACACACACACATTCTTGATATTCTTAACCTGAATACTATTTACTGTTGATGATGATTTCATAGTTTTGGCCATCTAAGCCATCATCATCGGCAGTTTGATGATGGCTTCGCTGACTGAAACTTCGAAGTCCCTGTCATCTCTTTTTTCGAGTAAAAATGATAAATTTATACTCAACAATACCATAGACTACCACATTAAATTAATGTAAAATTGTTTTTGGTAGAACAAAACACAAAAACAAACATTTAAATATATATATACATTCATATATGTGTTTGACACAACACTGCCAATTAAAAGAAAAAGTTGATGTTGAGCCAAAGAGGTTACTTAACCACTTGATAAATATTGATTGATTTAATAAATACCATTGTGAAGTAAGTAGAGAGATCAATATGAACAGCTGAAACTCTTGAGGCCAATGCCCCAGCATGGCCCCTGTCCAATAACTGGAATGAGTGAAAGAATAAAAGGAGAGAAACAAAGAAGTCACTAAAATGAATGCAGCAGTATTTTATGTTGCTTTGTTGTTTTTATAATAGTAAGTAGCTGGCCTTGTGCCGGCAGAAATGATGGCTAATAGTTGTGTTTTATAGATAAGGTGTTAAATAAGGTACATGATAATCACACATACAAACATTCACATGCTTCCCTTGCACACACACACATATACACATATATAAGCACACAGAGTGGAAACGCTGTTTGATTGTTTTTTCTTTTCAGCATTGAATGCTCACCATCCCACTTCCATTAAGTACCAGTTGCATACTGGTTGGAATCTAATCAACTGGCTCCCTCCCCCAAAATTTTGGGCCTTGTGCCTAGATTAGAAAAGAATATTTTCGAGTATACTTGTAAATAAAAGCCAAATTTCATGGTTCATGGCTAGAACTGAGGTTTCAATACTATATTGGTACAAAAAGGATTGGCTGGGTGGTAAGTAGCTTTCTTACCAACCACATTGTTCACCATCATTATCATCAACACCACCACTACCGCCATCATCATCATCACTACCACCACCACCACCATTACCACCACCATCATCATCATCTTAACATCCACACTTCCAGACTTGCATGTGTCAGATAGTTTATTTTGGCTGCTATTCTACAACTGGATGTCCTTCCTGTTGTCAAACCCCACCACTATTTCTAAACAAGTTAATAATATTTCCCCTTATTTTACAGATATTGGAAGAGAATGACACTACTTGTATGACAACGAAACTAATTTAGGACTATTACATGGCATGACAAAATAGAAGCCATAAATACACACACACGCACACCCTATGTATCTTAATATTAAAGGCATGAAATTGTAATGAGTTTTGGACAATAAGTGATGAGGAAAGAGAGCATATTTGTCTTGTATATGTATTTTCCATTTGTCTCTTTGTCATCCTTCTGCTCAATTTTTGAATCTTATCATACATACATACATACATTCACTTGTGTAAATATATATATATATATATATATATATATATATACACATGCACACTCATACACATGCACGCGCACACACACACTCATACACACACACACACACTTATTTCAGCATTTTTTTCAACCTACCAAATTTACCTTTTTTCAGGTCCAGACTGTAGCAGAAAATACCTGGCCCCAGGTGCCATGCAGCAGGATTGAGCCCGAAGCCACATTGTTGAGAAGCAACCTTTTCAACCAACACAACCACGTCTCCCTTATCCCATTCCTGTAAAAAAAAAACTTCCCCAAACGTACCCCACCATCTTATAGTCCACGCCAACATGTAATGACAGGCATTAAAATGGTGATGAGTGTCGGAGAGAATGGAAGGGAATCCTTTTTTCCGGGGACATTATTTATGTCATCCCTTCAAAAGAGTGAGTGGGTTGTGTCCTTCAACCAGTTCTATATCTCTATTAAAGAAACATACATTTGAAACAAGACTTAATTTAAAAGCTGACCATAACAATAAAACTGATTAGAGGGTAAAAATGCACAGGATTGTGTTTTTTCTCTTTTTTTTTTTTTTGCTTTCATATCTAAAGGCTGGAAAATTATAAAATACATTGAGAAAAAAAAATTAATTTTTTATGTTTTTTTTAATGTAATTTTTTATGTTTTTTTTTTGTTGTTGTTGTTGTTGGTATTGAATTCCGTGATCATCTATTACATGGTAACTCATTCCTCGAATAGCTCTCTAGCGTCCAAACATTTCAACTTGAAAGGTGGCAGATCAAAGAGATGAAAGTCAGATATATTGGAATCTAATGATAATCTCTGCTGGTTATTCAGGATTCCAGTAAACAAAATTTCTTTTGTGAAATTCCAGGAATATATTACATTGTTGCCAGGAAAGCTGAAAAAAAAAAAGGAAAAAAAAACCGCTTTTAAATATACACTTTAAAAAAAAAAGCTACAACGGTATATAGAGCTTTATAACACTTGAGTAATTTTGTTAACTTCATCCAAAAGATGTGTTATACACATTTGAATAATAATAATAATAACAACAACAACAACAACAACAACAACAATAATAATAGTGATAATAATAATGATAATAATAAAAATAATAATGATGATGATGACAATGATAGTAATAATAATAATAATGATGACGATGATAGTAATAATAATAATAATGATAATAATAATAATGATGATGATGATGATGATAGTAATAATAATAACAATAATGATCATAATGACGATGATAGTAATAATAATAATAATAATAATAATAATAATAATAATAATAATAATAATGATGATGATGACGATGATAGTAATAATAATAATAATGATGATGACGATGATAGAAATAATAATTATGATGATGATGATGATAGTAATAATGATGATGATGATGGTGATAATGATAATAACAATAATGATATTAATATTAATGATAATAATAATAATATTAATGATAATAATAATAATGATAATAATATTAATGATAATAATAATAATGATAATAATAAATATAATAATAATAATGAAATTGTATTTAGAATAATATAGAGATTTAATCGGTTGTTGGTGTTGTTTAGCCCCAGGTCACCCCTGGTTGAGTTGGCTTCAGATGTAATCAATTTAACTCCTTCATGCTATTGGATTTGTGATGTAAATGTTCTAAATTCAAATAATGCTTCGTGTAATTCATTTTTATTTTTACGATTGATGATAGAATTCTCCTTTTTCTCCTCTTCTGCTTCCTCTTCCTAAACTCCACCCCTTCCTCCTCCCCATCCTCATCCCCTCTCTTCATTCCTTACCCCCCTCTCCTCCTTACCTCATCCTCCCCCTCCCCCTCCATCCACCCTTCCTCCACCCTACCTTCTTCCCCAACTTCCTCTTCTTCCCCTCCTCTTCTTCCCTTCCTCTTTCTCCCCCTCATCATCATCATCTTACACTTACTTTCCATTGTGTCACGGTTTGGATGGTTCATTACAATCCAAGTCACCACTCATCAAGAACCACTTCCCCATAAACTAGGGCTTCTACATGTCATTTGGCTAAATTTCCATAGTTGGACATCCTCCCTGTTGCCAACCAATTTACAAGGTGTACTAGCTTCATTTCCTCATAGCACCTACACCAGAGAGGTTACATAGTCCTCAACAATACACAACTCCTCATAACCCTTCAAACATGACAAATTGTCAACATGTCTCTCATCAGCTGTCTAGTTGTATTCTGTTCTTTTCTACTCTAGGCATAAGGCCAAAAATTTTGAGGGAGGAAGCCAGTCAATTACATCGTCCCCAGTACTCACGTGGTACTTAATTTAGCAACCCTCAAAGGACAAAAGGTAAAGTCGACCTCGGTGGAATTTGAACTCAAAATATAAAGACAGATGAAATATCACTAAACATTTTGCATGGTATGGTAACGCTTCTGCCAGCTCGCTAGCTTTAGTTGTATTCTGTGGAAAATAGTGTCATTTGTCTGATTTTCGATGCCACTATGGAGAATGTTATACATTTTTCAAAAATTCTATGCTAATATGTAGGCGCAGGTGGCTTTGTGGTAAGTAGCTTGCTTACCAACCAAATGGTTCCAGGTTCAGTGGTACCTTGGGCAAGTGTCTTCTACTATAGCCTCAGACCGACCAAAGCCTTGTGAGTGGATTTGGTAGATGGAGACTGAAAGAAGCCCATTGTATATATGTATATATATATATATATATGTGCATGTGTGTATATATGTTTGTGTGTCTGTGTTTGTCCCCCCTAACATTACTTGACAATTGATGTTGGTGTGTTTACGTCCTCGTAACTTAGCATTTCAGCAAAAGAGACCAATAAAATAAGTACTAGGCTTCCAAAGAATAAGTCCTGGTGTCGATTTGCTTGACTAAAGGCAGTGCTCCAGCATTGCTGCAGGCAAATGACTGAAACAAGTAAAAGAGTAAATACTAAACCATTTCGCATTTAAACCAGCCAAATATTCTACTTGTTCAAACCAACCAGATCTAGCCCCTCACACCTACTCTACAATATATTGTGTCATCTCATAAATAATGTGGTTTTTTAAGATTTCTTTTATTTTTCAAAATTAAGATAAACAAAGAACTTTTTTGAATCTAAAATATACTCTCCTTCATTTTCTACAATGCTCTTCCATCTATCTGGTAGACTTGCAAGGCTCTTCTTCCAAAATTCACTTGACCATGATGAAAAATACTCCTCCAGTACTATTCTGAACTCTTATACAGAAGTCATATTTTTTCCATCCAAATGATTTTGAAGACTGCAGAATAAAGGATAATCAGATGGAGCAATGTCCAATGAATATGGTGGGTGAGACATAGTTTCCCATTCAAATTGCTCCAGTCTTTGGAATATGACCGAGCATTATCCTGATGGAAGAACACCTTTTGCCTTGAAGCTAAAGATGGTTGTTTTCTGATGGCATCCAGGTGTCAATGAATGGTTGAATGACCAAATCCAAGCTTCTCTGCTACGATGGGATTTTTGTTCCACCAGGGTTTGCAGAACATCCTTGTCAAGCTCTACAGATCTTCCAGGATGAGACTCATCTTCTAGGCTGTAGTTTCTGACTCAGAATTTCTGGAACCACCACTGACACTGGCTTACATTTATTGTCTGATCCCCACATACTGCATTAATATTCCTCGCACTTTCCATTGTGTTGTTGCCTTTATTGAACTCATAAAACAGAATATGCTCCTTTGTCACTTCCATTATAGGTTTCAAAAAATAACCGTTAAAATCGAGCTGTACACTTCAAAACTTGTTTTAAGAATAAGGACAAGGTATAATTACTACCTGCTTTCATAGCAAATTGATGCAGGTAGTTTATCCCATACCCCTCCAACTTTTAGTTCATGCAGTTGTAAAAAACTACATTATTTATGGGATGACCCAATAATTCTAAAAATATGAAAATTACATCATCAAAATCTCAGAGGTACGAAATAATGCAAGATTAATTCAAAGCATATGAATAAGCATTACATTTGACAGAATAATCTGAATGCTAAAGGGTTAAATCACTTTATTTTCATTTTCAATGCTGTCATGTTGTATTGGATAGGTTTACTGAAGTAATGCATAATGGTTGGATGTTCTTCCTGTCATCAGCTCTACATCTTTTATACTCATCTACTCATTTTTACACCCCTGTTCAACATCTTTTATAATCCTGTTAAATCCCTTGAAGCACGTAAATTGGCCTTATCTGGCCTCTCACTCCTACTCTACAATGTCATTCTAAAAATAAGCAATATGACATCAGAATTTTGAAACTGTGAAATAATGCACGATCAAGTCAAAACAATGCGAATCAATAAGCTTTACATTAATCGATGTAACATGAATGCTAAAGGGGTAATAGTATTTTAGATGAATTTTCATTGTCATCAGACAATGAAGTTGTTTAGGTTGTTTGGAGATATTTCATTTTTCTATCTCAATTTTAAAGCAAACAAAAAACATCAAAAACTGACAGAGAGATTCAATAACATTATAGATTAAAGAACATTATGTGATCAATTTTCAGTACAGACACTTGTACATTGTCTACTGAATCCGTGGCATATAATGATCTAAAACGAGGGGTTTCAAATGTCTTCTGTACATAAACAATTTTTCCTGGTGTAATGTTATCATCAGACAATAAATCTATTTATGATTCACTGCATTTAAGAAACTGCCATTTTGAAATTCTCGTTGTGGTTGCTTGACATGCTAGAAATAGCTGCCAAATATCACTCAAATCACACCCCATTGTATCACACCCCATTTTGACAATGTAGTGCTAGTCATGGTTGGAATGTCAGTGATCAAATTTCTGAATAGCAACAACAACAACAACATCTACTTTCAGCATGAGAACATTGAAAATAGCATGATAATCCCTTGATCAGGTCCCTCAGTACCAAATATATATTCAAGAAAAACTGATCAGAACTGATCAATAATTGATATTCAAATACTTAAACTATTGACTCTCAACAAGGGCCTCTCTAAGAGGTAGAGTCAGGGTTGTACAGTAGTCAGGAAATTGCCACACCAAAGAAAAGCCCAAGAATAAAACTTCAAACCCTGCTTCAATTCTAATAGGACCATTCCTCCTGGAGCCAAGATCAGTCTTGTTCCACCTTACCAAATTTTTCCTCTAAATTTATTAATTTAATGTTAGTTAGATCCATTAAGTCTGTTTAATATACATATCAAATCAAAATCACTGATGTGGCTGATGACATTACCGCCTGATTGTCACTTGTGCCAGTGGAACATTAAAAACACATCTGAGCATGATCATTGCCAGGGCCATGGATTGGCTCCCGTGCTGGTAGCATGTAAAAAGTACCATTCAAGTATGATCATTGCCAGTGTCACCTTACCACTACATGTGTCAGTGGCACGTGAAAAACAACATTCAAGCGTGGTTATTGCCAGTGCCTCTGGACTGGCTTCTGTGCAGGTGGCACATAAAAACACCTTTTGAGCGGGGTCGTTGCCAGAACTGCCTGACTGGCCCTTGTGCCAGTGGCACGTAAAAGCACCCACTACACTCTCAGAGCGGTTGGCATTAGGAAGGGCATCCAGCTGTAGAAACTTTGTCAGATCAGATTGAGCCTGGTGCAGCCTTCTGGCTCACCAGTCCTCAGTCAAACCATCCAACCCATGCCAGCATGGAAAGCAGAGTTAAACAACAATGATGATGATGGTTGTAGCAGATACTGATGTCATACAAATGGCACCTATGCCGGTGGCACATGAAAGCACCCATTACACTCTTGGAATGGTTGGCATTAGGAAGGGCATCCAGCCATAGAAAACCATTCCAAATCAGACTGGTGCTTGGCGCAGCCTCCTAGCATACCAGCCCTGGTCAAACCGTCCAACCGATGCCAGCATGGACCACAGACATTAAATGATGATGATGATGATGATGATTGCCCTTGTGTCTTGCCAATAAGAAATACTCACACACACTGGTTCTATTCCACTTTGTTCTATGAGAATTATTAGTTAAAGTGTTAGCTGATTAACTAATTAATTGTTTGATTAAAAGTTCAATCAATCAATCATGATGATTGATGATGGTGGTGATGATGGTGGTGATGATGGTGATGGTGACGGCGGCGGCGGTGGTGGTGATGGTGATGATAAATACACCAGGACTAAGAATTTCATCAAAATTACTCTCCGGTGTTCAGTTTCCTTTTTTTTTTGTAGATTTACATCAAACCTGATGTCTACAAATGCTAATAATACTTGGGTGTCATTGCTCCTCACATGAATACTGTCATCACAATTCAGGTTATGAAGTTTTATAACTTCATCTAGCCTGAGATGTGCAAGAAATTTCATTTGTGATTTTCTTTTCAGCTGCCTTTTACTCAAAGAAGCCTGTAAGACACGGTCAATTATGGCATGATTGGACAGTTTGAGGGACGCTGGCAAGCTGGAGAGCTGCACCTGGCACCAGTTGTCTGTTGTAGTAAGGTTTCTAATGGCTGGATACCCTTCCTAATACCAACCACTTTGCCGAATGAATGGAGTGCTTTTTTATGTGGCACCAGCATGGATGGTTTTCTATGTGACACCAGCATGGGTGGTTTTTATATGACACCAGCATGGGTGGTTTTTTATGTGACACCAGCATGGGTGGGTTTTATGTGACACCAGCATGTATGGTTTTTTATGTGACACCAGCATGGGTGGGTTTTATGTGACACCAGCATGGGTGGGTTTTATGTGACACCAGCATGGGTGGTTTTTATGTGACACCAGCATGGGTGGTTTTTTATGTGACACCAGCATGGGTGGGTTTTATGTGACACCAGCATGTATGGTTTTTTATGTGACACCAGCATGGGTGGGTTTTATGTGACACCAGCATGGGTGGTTTTTATGTGACACCAGCATGGATGGTTTTTTATGTGACACCAGCATGGATGGTTTTTTATGTGACACCAGCATGGGTGGTTTTTTATGTGACACCAGCATGGGTGGTTTTTATGTGACACCAGCATGGGTGGTTTTTATGTGACACCAGCATGGGTGGTTTTTATGTGACACCAGCATGGGTGGTTTTTTATGTGACACCAGCATGGGTGGTTTTTATGTGACACCAGCATGGATGGTTTTTATGTGACACCAGCATGGGTGGTTTTATGTGACACCAGCATGGGTGGTTTTTATGTGACACCAGCATGGGTGGTTTTTATGTGACACCAGCATGGATGGTTTTTTATGTGACACCAGCATGGGTGGTTTTTATGTGACACCAGCATGGGTGGTTTTATGTGACACCAGCATGGGTGGTTTTTATGTGACACCAGCATGGGTGGTTTTTATGTGACACCAACATGGATGGTTTTTTATGTGACACCAGCATGGGTGGTTTTTATGTGGCACTAGTTCCCATGGGGTGACCAAGTGCAGGATATAAAAGGTTGGAAAATAGATAACAAAGAATTTTGTTTTACATTATTTACATTTGACGGATATTTGTCCTCATCTTGTTTGTTGTTAACACAACATTTCAGCTGATATACCCTCCAGCCTTCATCAGGTGTCTTGGGGAAATTTCAAACCTGGGTTCTCATGCCTAGACATCAAAAATTGTCAAAGTGTAGTACAGCACAGTTCCATATTTAAGAGATGAGGAATTATGCACATTATTTAAATTATTTACATTTGATGCCATATGCTCATGGGCATATGGCGTAGTGATTAAGAGCTTGGGCTACTAATCCCAAGATTCTGAGTTCGATTCCAGGCAGAGATCTGAATAATAATAATAATAATAATAATAATAATAATAATAATAATAACAACAACAACATCGAAAAATACCTTAGGAATGAGAACCCAAGCTTAATATTTCCCCAAGACACCTGAAGAAGGCTAGAGTATATATCAGCTGAAACATTGTGTTAACAATAAATAAGATGAGGACAAATATCCATCAATTGTTAATAAGGTAAATAATGTACATAATTCCTCATCTCTTAAATATAGAACTGTACAACTGATTTCTTCTGCAAAGTTCGAGGGCCAGTAACTTTATGGGACTTGTCCCTCCATCCCAGACTAAAACAGCATGATTAGTAGAAGAGCGAAGCAGAGGTGGCTTCTGTGTTGCATCAAAGGGATTTTACTTTGAGTTAGCATAGAAATATCAGGTTAAAAGGGGCAGGAATTATTCTAACTGTCGTGGGAGGGGAAACAGAGGAGGATGCCAAAGTAGGGAATTGTAACTTAAGGAACATAATAGAAAATGATTGAGCCGTTTCTGTGGACCTTAATCTATAATTCTTTTAAAGGCAATGCCAGCCCTTTGTTACCGAGAGAGTTAAGTCGGAATGAGAAATAGATTTTCCAAAGTTGGCTACACAGATTCAATTTGGCTCCTTTGATAGCGAAACATCTTTTGTTGTTGCTTTTCCTGAAGGTCTGTTGTGTCGCATATTTTTGCACTGTTTTGACTTCTGCAAACACCGAGTAAAGGATAGAATTTCCTGATAGAATCAATTTTGTAGACTTGAATATTCACAGGCAGAGAGACACACACACGTGCATGCACACATTCACACTCATACACATACACACACATATACATACATACATACATATATACATACATACATACATACATACATACATACATAAATACACATGTATGTACATACACACCTGCATACATATACATATATATGTATACATGTATATATGTGCATATATTTATATACATACATATATATATATATATATATATACACACACACGTATATACAAACATATATATATGTATGTGTCTGTATATATGTAGATATCAGCCTGCAAACATATACTTATGTATATATGTTTATGTTTATGTTTATGTGTATGCATGTGTATATATATATATATATATATATATATATATATATAAATATATATGTATATATACATGCACATACACATGCACATATGCACACACATGTATATATGCATGTATATATACACACACATTTATATCTATATATACACATACACCTTTATATATATATACACATATATACACACTCACATACCTATATATCAATATGTACATATATACATATATATATACATGTATGCATGTATATATATATATACACATAGATATATGTCTGTGCGTGTGTATGTGTGAGCAAGTTTTTCCTTAAAGACATTTTAAACTTTTTTCTCATCGACCAGGTTGTTGCTACACAGAATATGCATAACACCTTTTCTCCTTATCTCCTTTGAACACGGGAGAAACACTTTTCTCTTTTGTTTCATATTTCACTAATATATATATATTTTATGTAATTTTCTAATTACCTTTCTCTACCTGTCCTGCTCATATCTTTTACCATTATCTACTCCTCTGTCACATGTATTCTTTATTTTTGCTATTTTACCAGTCCTTATGTACCGCGTTGCTTCACAGAAAAGCAGCGCCACAAATTTATGTCTAATAATTTTTTAATAATTCTTCAACTATTTGTAATTCCTTTAAATATTACTTGTCCGTGATTCTGTTTTCTGCTGTTGGTGAAGGAAAGGTGGGTTGGTGGTGGTGGTGGTGGTGGTGGTGGTGGTGGTGGTGGTGGTGGTGGTGGATCTTCAGCTTTCTTGTTGCTCTGTCTAAGAAATACTTTCTCAGTTAATATCTTTAAAGTTAGATTTTCTTACAGTAAGAAACTTTCTCAGCCATGTTTATTCAGATATGTGGTCTGATCAATAAGTATCCGGACTGTTGCCATAGTAACGAAGCTAAAGCATGCAGAGTACAAGCTGCTTGACACAGATTGACCTTGAACTCTGTTGTGCATGTGCACTTAGTTTTAACACTCTAGCTAATTTCTGCTGTTTACAGCAGTGCTTAGAAAGAAGGTGTGTAGCGTGTGATTGTCGCATTGACCATGACAGAGAAAGTTGAGCTGAGAATCTGCATCAAATTTTGCCAAAAGCTTAGCAATACCTGTTCAGAGGCCTACACAAAGTTTTCAAATGGTTCTCATCATTCTAAGCATAATGAAGGAGGTCTTGTATGAATGAAACTTGAGTGTCTTTTTGGTCAGCTGAAAGCAATTTTGGCACAAACTTGGCAGACATGTGTCTCATACCCAAATCTTCAGTGATAATAGACTGAACTGAACCGTAACTAATCTGCACATACTCTGATAATTCACAGATGGTGATTTGATCATTTCCCTCACAGCTGCATGCACATCTGCCGTGATTTTCTCAGTTCTGTTGGTTGCGGGTCTCCCAGAACATTTGTCAATATCAACATTTTATTGGCATTTTGGAAACATCTGAACCACTCATACACTTGTTTGAAGCCCATACATTTCACTCCACACCCTTTCTGCAACTTTGCACCAGCCTCTGTGCAGATATTGCCATGACAACTTTCTCTGTCATGGTCAACACAATGATCACATACTACACACCTTCCTTCCAAGCACTGCTGTAAATAGTGGAAGTGAGCTAGAATGTTAAAACTTATGTACATGCACAACAGAGTTCAATGTCCATCTGTGCTAAGCGACTCCACTCTGCATGTTTTAGCTTCATTACTATGGCAACAGTTTGGATACTTATTGATAAGACCTTGTATAATATATATATATATATATATATATTTGAAAGGAGACTAATAGAACTTTTTCATTGGTGGTTTTTGGTAGATGCTCTAGCATGTCCAGATCATCTCTAATGAAACTTTTAATGTATCTGAGGAAAGGTTTCAATAATATGTCCAGAAAGCTGCTTAGGCGGTGTGTCCACTATAATCGTCCTAAATTTTAAGTCTTCTAGTGTTGGAATATTTATGTATAGACCTGGATTTGATTTGCAGGCATTAGTAATTATTTGACTCTTGTGGATTTTGGGAGAGGCCATAGAAATGGCTTGGTGTGCATTTAAAGTTTGCGATGTAGTGTTTATCTGTTTCTGTGAAACCTTTTCCATGTTTGAGGATTACACTTGCAAGATCTTTTAATGTCTTTTGCTGCCTATAATTATCAATTGGAACAGACCTTACGGGAGAAACCCAAAATAATCAATTTATCTAAGAAAACTCTCTTCGCAACAAAAATCCATATTTTAGCTAAAGGTTTAAAATTTACACCCACTCCACATAGACCCAACT
>NC_042997.1:201125583-201135583 GCF_006345805.1 Octopus sinensis | reverse complement strand
CACCAACCACTCCGAGAGTGTAGTGGGTGATTTTATGTGCCACCGACACAGGTGCCAGACGAGGCTGGCGAACGGCCACGCTCGGATGGTGTTTTTTATGTGCCACCGACACAGGTGCCAGACGAGGCTGGCATATATATATATATATATATATATGATACATACAGACATACATATATATATCATCATCATTCTCATTCTTTAACGTCTACTTTCCATGCTAGCATGGGTTGGACTGTTTGACTGTGGGCTGGTGAGCCAGATGGCTGCACCAGGATTCAATCTTGATCTGGCAGAGTTTCTACAGCTGGATGCCCTTCCTAACTCCAACCACTCTGAGAGTGTAGTGGATGCTTTTACGTGCCACCGGCATGGGGCCAGTCAGGGGGTACTGGCAACAACCTTGCTTGAATTTTTCACACATGCCACCAGCACAGGTGCCAGTAAGGCGATGCTGGTAACGATGACGCTCGAATGGCATCTTTTGCGTGTCACCGGCACTGAGGCCAGATAGACAGTCTGGCAACGATCATGATGGATAGTGCTCTTCATACCCTACTAGCATGGGGCTTGAGTGCCAGTAAGGCGATGCTGGTTGCGATCACACTCGAATGGTGCCTTTTGAGTGCCACTGGCATGGAAGTCAGTTAGCGGCTTGAAATTTAGAGATGGGAAAATTTGTTTTGTGACAGCCATATCTTCAGTTCATTCTATAATTTCAAGGATTTGCTTTTGAGAAATATATTTTGATGTTTTACAGTAATCTTTACAGTTGATTAATTTTATATTTTAGTTTACTGGCATGTAGAAAGCACCATCTGAACGTGGCCGATGCCAGCGCCACTTTGAATGGCTTTAGTGCCGGTGACACATAAAATGCACCAATCAGTCATGGTCATTACCAGCCCCCTCTGGCCCCTGTGCTGGTGTCACGTAAAATGCCCCCTCTACACTCTCGGAGTGGTTGGTGTTAGGAAGGGTGTCTAGCTGTAGAAACTCTGCCTGATCAGATTGGAGCATGGTGCAGTTTCCTGGCTTCCCAGACCTCAGTTGAACTGTCCAACCCATGCCAGCATGGAAAATGGACGTTAAACAATGATGATGATAGGCGCCTTTGAGTGTTAATTTAGGTTATTACTGTATGTATTTATGATGAGCAGAAACGTTTGTGTTAATCACCCAGACAGCTTTTGTTATGTGTGTGGAAAATTTACACCAAAAGATCAGAGAAATAAGCTTACAAAGAAAGTTTTAAATGCTTACAAGCTTTACTTTGAGTGCAAAGTTTGGAACCAAGATAAACTGAGGGCACTTCATGTTTGTTGCAAAAACTGATACATAGTACTAACTCAATGGCTGAATGGTAAACGGAAAAGTGTGCCATTTGCAGTACTAATGATATGGCACGAACTGACAAACCATTATACCAATTGTTATTTCTGCTTAACTAGCATCACAGGTTTCTCTAAGAAGAACAAATCCAAGATTGTTTGTCCAGAATGCCCTTCAGCTTTAAAACCAGTTGCTCATGCTGCTAAAAATATTCCAGTTCCAGAACCTCCTCCATCTTTTGACAAAGATAGTTTAAGTGAAGAAAATACTACATCTACTTCAATTGAAGGCATGCCAAGTGATACAGCAGATCACCGTGATGAACCAAGATCTTCAAAAAAAAGTTCCTCATTTATTAAGTCAACTTGAGTTAAATGATTTAGTTACAAACTTGGGTTTAACAAAAGAAAAGTCAGAACTACTGGGCTCCAGGTTGAAACAATGGAATCTTTTACACGAGGGTGTAAAATGCTCATATTTTCGAAAACGGCATACAGAATTGCATGAATTTTTTATGGAGAAAAATGGTATTTGTTTTTGTTGTGATGTTGAAGGACTCCCATGTGAGATGGGGTACAGCCATAATCCTGGAGAATGGAGACTCTTCATAGATTCCAGCAAAGCTGTTTTTGTTGCATAATGGCAACCAAAAACCTTTAATATCACTAGCACATGCTGTAGGATAAAAAGAAACTTATGAATCAATGGATAAAATTTTGCACTTGATTAAATATTCTGAGCACAAGTGGAATATATAAAAAGTAATTCGTTTGGTTCTTGGGTATACAATCCATCAGTGCTTTTTGTGCCTCTGGAACAGCAAAGATGACAAACATCATTATGATCAAAAATATGGCCAAAGAGAAGTGATTTCACATCAGGGCGATACAACATTAAATATATCTCTTTAGTTGACCCTCAGAAAATTTACCTTCCTCCCTTACACATTAAACTTGGCATGTTTAAGAATTTTATGAAGGCCATGAATGAAGATGGTGAAGGATTCAAATATCTCAGTGAAAAATTTGTTTCTAGCAAGAGTTTCTAGCTAAGATCAAAGCTGGTGTTTTTAATGGACCAGAAATTTGCATAGTAATTTGTGATAAGCTTTTTCGAGAAAAATTAAGCCCAGTAGAAAACTGCTTGGGAAATGTTTGTTTCTTTTGTAAAAAATATTTTGGGATGTGAAAAATCATCTAACTACGTTGTAATTGTAAATGATCTAATGAAAGTTTATAAACAACTTGGGGCAAGAATCATCATCATCATCGTTTAATGTCCGTTTTCCATGCTAGCATGGGTTGGACGGTTCAACCGGGATCTGGGAAGCCAGAAGGCTGCACCAGGCTCCAGTCTGATCTGACAGTGTTTCTACAGCTGGATGCCCTTCCTAACGCCAACCACTCCATGAGTGTAGTGGGTCCTTTTTACGTGCCACCAGGACAGGTGCCTGGCGAGGCTGGTAATGGCCACGATCAGATTGGTGCTTTTTACGTGTCACCGGCACGGAAGCCAGTCAAGGCGGCACTGACATCAGCCATGTTCTGATGGTGCTTTTTACGTGCCACCGGCACAGGGATCACAACTACAATTTCCACTCATCTTCTCCATTCTCATCTTTTTCCACCCAATACGGGTGATGTAGGCAACGAGCATGGTGAACAATTTCATCAAGAAATCGAAGAGCTAGAAAGCTGCTACAGTGGTAGACTTACACCAAACACACTGATGGACTGCTGCTGGTTTTTAAAACAAGAAACGGATATGCAAGAGAAGTGTAAAAGAAGACACCAAACCTATTTTTGAAAAACATAAAATTAATAATATTTGTTTTACACTTTCGTTTTGTGTTTTATTGGTTTTAGAGCTACTTGTCCACCAAGTTGCTATTATTCTTATATCAAATAACGGTAATTTGCACTTAACATAACATTCATTTTATTTGTCATGAATTTTCACATTATTGTAATTTTGATAGCAATATAACAAGAACAACACAAAAACGTTACAAGCTAGAACAAAAATGATTGCAGATTCGGAATCAGCATTTCAAAATTACATATGAGCACCATTTTTTCTAATAGTAGCAAAAATTTTGTTGCTTAGTGTTATCACATATTCAAACAGTTTGAGCTTGCTATAAGCAATAAACCATTCTTAAATAAAGAAGAGGTAATTGAAGCATTCAAACAGTTTATCAGTGTGAAAGATGACAAATTCTTTGAAGCTGGAATATATGCCTTGGATGAAGGTCATAAATGAACAAGGATCATATTTTGTTCAAATAAATAAATATTCTAAAACTTAAAAAACAATTTTAACGTTTCCTTTTTCAAATGTGATATTTCATGTGAGACAACCTAATACAAGTGTGTAGATCTATCTATTTATCTATCTATCTATCTATCTATCTATCTATCTATCTATCTAGTTATCTCTCTCTCTCCCTTTCTCTTTCTCTCTATCTGTCTAGCTAGCTAGCTAGTTATCTCTCTCTCTCTATCTCCCCTTCTCTCTCTATCTATCTATCTATATATATATATACATATATGATTGTTCAGTTTTATTTCAAAAGAGAAAGAGACGGTTTCTAACCTAGATTCAAGGTTCTTTCATTGGAATTTCAACATCAACATGTACTGATATATGGATATATGTATGTATGTGTGTATGTGCAGATTTGTTTGTTTTATGTATATATTCTCATGCATATAGTTGCATATCTAGACATGCTCATATATATTTAAATGATAAACTTCAGGAAACTTTTACAGATTTTTACAGTTCCAGCAATAGATTGGATCTCTAGTTTTTGAATTAGCTTTCTCATTTCTGGTTTTGAGAAACCTAATTGGTATTTCGGCAGTGTGTTACGTATCCCAGGGCCCCAGGAATTACAGGTATAAGCCTGAACTTCTAATCTGTATGGAGTAACTGCAAATTTCTCAATAGTTCAGCATAGGTGTTCTCTTTTTCCTTGATCTTCAGCTTTATGTTAACATCCTCTGGGCAGCTAATTTCCACAACTGTGCACAGTTTTTCTTCTTTATCCTAAATCACTATATCAGGTCTGTTGAGCTTAAATTTTATTGAGGTCTTCACTGGGACATTCCACCAGTACTTGTATGTGTGTAGCTACATTTTTATTTGACATCATGTGATAGTTGTTAATGAGTGTCACCATCATACATGGAATGCCCCACCTTTTTTTTTTTGGCCTTGGAAAGATATTAGTTTACTTGAAAATAGGTGAAGGTTGGCAACAGGAAGGACATCCAGCTGTAGAACATCTGCCTCAATAAATTCCATCTGACCCATGCCAGCATGGAAAAACGGACGTTAAAATGATAATGATGATGAAGATCAGTGGTTCTTAACCAACGTCCATATGCCCCTTGAGGGTCAATATAAGATCTTTGGAATCATCATCATCATCATCATCATTTAACATACATTGTCCATGCTGGCATGGGTTGGACTGTTCAACAGGGCTGGTAAGCTGGAGGGCTGCACCAGACTCCAGTCTGATTTGGCTTGGTTTTCTATGGCTGGATGCCCTTCCTAATACCAACCACTCTGAGAGTGTAATGGGTGCTTTTACGTCCCACCAGCACAGGTGCCATTTGTGTGACACCAGTATCTTCCACAACTGCGATTTTCATTGGCTTGATGGGTCTTCTTCTCAAGCACAACATAATGCCAGAGGTCTCGGTCATTGCCTCCATGAGGCCCAACGCTCAAAAGGAACTCAGCCACTTCGCCTCCAGGAGGCCCAAAGCTCGAATGGAACTTATCCGCTTTACCTCCAGGGGGCCCAACACTTGAAAAGAACTCAGCCACTTTGCCTCCAGGAGGCCCAAAGCTCGAATGGAACTTAGCCGCTTTACCTCCAGGGGGCCCAACACTTGAAAGGAACTCAACCACTTTGCCTACTGGAGGCAAAGTGAGGCTCGAACGGTGCTCTTTATGTGCCAGTTATGTGGCACCAACATCAGACATGACTACAGTTTCACTCGGCTTGATGGGTTTTCTCAAGCACAGCATATCGCCAAAGGTCTTTGCCACAAGTCATTGCCACTGTGAAGCTCAAAGTTCAAAGATCATGCTTCACCACTTTGTTCCATGTCTTCCTGGGTCTACCTCTACCACAGGTTCCCTTCACAGTTAGAGAGTGGGACTTTACACAACTGTTCTCATTCATATGTATCACATAACCATACCAGTGCAGTTGTTTCCCTTGCACACCACATCTGATGCCTCTTATGCCCAACTTTCCTTCCAAGATGCTGACATTCTGTCGAACATGCATACTGACATTGCACATCCAGCGAAGCATACTGACTTCATTTCTTTCAAGCCTACGTATGTCCTCGGCTGTCACAGCCCATGTTTCACTGCCGTGTAGCATAGCTATTCACACATATTCAATCTGCACACATGATGCATCATGCAATCTGCCTTTCAATCTGAGGGAAAGGGTCCTTTGTTGCCAGCAGAGGTAGGAGCTCTGAACTTTGCCCAGCCTAATCTTATTCACACAGCTACACTCTCAGAGCATCCACATCCACTAACTTGGTCACCTAAATAAGAGAAGCTATCTACTACCCCCAGCTTACCCCACTGGAAGTTGATGGAGTCTATTTTCTGTATATTTTCAGTGTTTATTGTACCTCTGCATCTTCCGCATACAAAAGTTATTTTCCTTGTTAACCTTCTTCTGATATTGCTGCACCTTTTATGTGTGCAAAGCTTACACTGGCTGCATCTCATGTAGTTTCTACCTATGCCTTTTCTACAGATCGAGCAGGGCCATCTACCTGAAGGGATTTGTGATTTGTCTGCCTTCCTACATACTAAGACTTTGGTTTTGGCTAGTTTAACTCCAAGGCCCTTCAATTCTAGACCTTGCTTCCATACCTGGAACTTCTCTAGTTCTGGTAGTGATTCAGCTATAAGAGCAAGGTCAAAGAACAGGAATTTTAAAAGAAGTTTCTATAAAACTAGTTTTTAAGCATCAAATGTCCATGGGGGTCCATCAGAATAAAATAGTAACTAAAGGGATTAATAGATAAACAAAATGGCTGAGGAACCCTGATGAAGATTATCATTTTCATACCCAAGGAAAACAATAATTACATACATTGTCCGCAGGGACCCACTCCAGAATTTAAAAGGACTGCTGTGTCTTCTAATACACTAAATGGGAAGTTTAATGTGTTTTTCATTGATGAGGTTAATGAATGATAAATTCCTATAATTAATGGGTTTCATCAGTTGGATGCTTCAACTGTTGCGGTCAATATTGTTAATGAGTAAATGAGTAATTATGTTCAAAATAGCATCTAACGCATTTACATTTAATTAAACACAAAACACATTTAATTTTCGCCTTTTAACTTATTATCTTTTATCTTTCACTTGTTTCAGTCACTGGACTGTGGCCATGCTGGGGCTTTGCCTTGAAGGACTTCAGTCAAAAAAATTAAACCCAATATTCTTAAAGTCTGGTACTTATTTTATCAGTTTTTTTTTTATTTGGTTGAACTGTTAAGGTGAACAAGCTAATACTGGTTGTCAAGCAGCCAGGGGACACACACACATACACACGTGCACACACACATATACACACACACTGACATGCACACACGCACACACACACATGTGCACACACACATGTGCACACACACACACATGCAAGTGCACATGCACGCACACGCACAATTGCATGCAGACACACACAGACACTCACATACACACATGTGCACACACATACACACATACACACATATTCATTGTCACACACACACGTGCACATACACATGCACTGTCACATATGCCCACACACACACACTGACTTACACATGCGCACACACATACACACACACTCACATACACACATACATGTGTGCACACACACATACATACTCACACACACACACACACATATACATACTCACAGACACACACACACGCACACACACATATACAACAGGATTCTTTCAGTTTCCATATACCAAAACCACTCACAAGGCTTTAGTCAGTCTGGAGTCACAGTGGAAAACTCTTGTCCAAGGTGCCACACAGAGGGACTGAACAATGTCATTTGGGAAACATTCTCCTTACTACACAGCCATCCCTGCACCTAGAAAATAGGGAACACTACACAAATGTGTGTATCTTCTGCACTCAGGGACAGTGCTAGTATTCTCTGTGTCATAAGGTGGTGAGCTGGCAGAAATGTTAGCACACAGGGTGAAATGCTTAGCAGTATATCATCTGCCACTACATTCTGAGTTCAAATTCTGCTGAGGCCAAATTTGCCTTTCATCCTTTCGGGGTTATTTAAATAAACACCTATTTCTTTACTACCCACAAGGGGCTAAACATAGAGGACAAACAAGGACAGACAAATGGATTAAGTCGATTATATCGACCCCAGTGCGTAACTGGTACTTATTTAATCGACCCCGAAAGGATGAAAGGCAAAGTCGACCTCGGCGGTATTTGAACTCAGAACATAATGGCAGACGAAATACCGCAAAGCATGACGCCCGGCGTGCTAATGTTTCTGCCAGCTCGCCACCTTATTTAAATAAATACCAGTTACACACTGGGGATCGATATCCTTGTTTGTCCCCTCTGTGTTTAGCCCCTTGTGGGTGATAAAGAAATAAATATTCTCTGTGTCATTCCAGTCTTATTATATCTCCTTTTTTACTTTATGATAGAAATTTAATAAATATGTGAAGGATTTGACATGCTTGACTTGCTAGAAATAGCAGCCATTTCTCATGTGAGTCTTCCTGGTTTCAATCCTCATAGTCCCTATCTCCCACGAAGAGCACCTCTAATATATATATTCTCGTAGAGAACTGAAAAGGATAGCTCAGATGGATAGCTTTTTTAAACTAAGTTGAGATGGTTTGAAACATTAAAAAATTGTCCAAAACCAAGGGGAAGAAACAAAAAGCAAGAATTATAATGGTGCAAAGTCTATTTTGTCGTTTCATTAATAAAGAGAGACAGGGGGAAAATATTTCACTAATATTTTTCTTTTTTTTTTTTGCAGGCAGGTTTGAATTTAGGTGCAAAACCAGCAATGTTTGAGGAAGGGCCAGTTGATTACATTGACCCTAATACTCAACTGGTACTTATTTTATCAGAGTCTGAAACGATGATAAACAAAAGAATTAAGTCGATTACATCGACTCCCAGTGCATAACTGGTACTTATTTAATCGACCACGAAAAAATCAAAGGCAAAGTCGACCTCGGCAGAATTTGAACTCAGAATGTAGTGGCATATGAAATACTGCTAAGCATTTCTGCCAGTTCGCCACCTTATGACACAGAGAATATGAGCACAGTCCCTGCGTGCAGAAGACACACATATTTGTGTAGTGTTCCCTATTTTCCAGGCACAGGGGAGGCTGTGTAGTAAGGAGTATACTTCCCAACTGACATTGTTCAGTCCCTCTGTGTGGCATGTCAGACAAGAGTCTTCCACTGTGACTCCAGACTGACTAAAGCCTTGTGAGTGGTTTTGGTATATGGAAACTGAAAGAAGCTTGTTGTATATGTATGTGTGTGTGTGTGTGTGTGTGTGTGTGTGTGTGTGTGTGTGTGTGTGTGTGTGTGTGTGTGTGTGTGTGTGTGTGTGTGTGTGTGCGCGCACATGTGCATTTAAATGTATGCTTGTATGTAGTGAAGAAAGCATACTTTTGAGAGCTAGAAATATCTAAAAAGATATTCCATGTGGGTTCCATGCAAAAAAAGCTCCTGTGCTGATGCCTTGTAAAAAAGTACCTGTGTTGGTGCCATGTAAAAAGCTTCCCATATAGATAGGCATAGAGGAGATAGGCATAAAACCCAGTTTAGTAATACTCCAGAAAACGGTTTTATTAGGGACAACTAGGATACTTAGGAGGGTTCTTGGCATCTTGTTGTAGCCCGATGTTAGGATTCTTTTCTTTTCCAACAGTATAATCTGTTGAGTGTATATGAAAATAATAATAATAATAATAATAATAATAATAATAATAATAATAATAATAATAATAATAATAATAATAAGATCCCCAAGATCCCCAACATCTGGTTGAAATATCTAACAGGAATGCACAAAAAGCTGGCTGAAAACTTTAACAACGTACTAGCAGAGCCAGAGACAATGCTTGAATGGCTCACGAAGGGGAAAACCATCTTAATTCCCAAATCAAATGAAACAGAAAAACCAGAAAACTACAGACCAATAACCTGCCTCCCTACTATGTTCAAGGCATTTACTGCAGTGATATCACAAAGGCTGAACAAGCACCTGGACGAAAACAAACTGTTCCCAGAAGAGCAGAAAGGATGCCGCAAAGGCTCATATGGCTGTAAAGATCAACTAATGATTAATAAAGCCATAACTGAAGACAGCCACAGAAAGAAGAAAGGCCTCAGTATGGCCTGGATTGACTACAAAAAGGCGTTTGATAGCATCCCCCACTCATGGATCCTCGAAACACTAGCCATTAACAAAGTAGCACCAACAATCATAAAATTCATAGAGCACTCTATGAATAAATGGCAAACAGTCCTACACCTCCAAACAAAAGAGGGACTCATGAAAACCAAAGACATCCCCATTAGAAGAGGAATATTCCAGGGAGACACGCTCTCTCCAC
>NC_042997.1:201085583-201120583 GCF_006345805.1 Octopus sinensis | reverse complement strand
ATTTTCTTGAGAACATTCCTTAGTGGTAAGGCCATAGCAGATCTACTTCTAGCATAAGGGTTGTCCACATAGTGGTCATCCCTCTCATATATATGTATACATATATATATATATATATATATATATATATATATATATATATATGTATATATATATTATTTATTTATTTATTTATATATATGTATAGTGGAAGTGCAATGGCCCAGTGGGTAGGGCAGCAGACTCACGATTGGGTATCACAGTTTCGATTCCTAGACCAGGCATTGTGAATGTTTATTAAGCAAAAACACCTAAAGCTCCAAGAGGCTCCAGCGGGGTGGTGGTGGTGAACCCTGCTGTATTCTTTCACTACAACTTTCTCTCACTCTTTCTTCCTGTTTCTGTTGTACCTGTATTTCAAAGGGCCAGCCTTGTCACACTCTGTGTCATGCTGAATCTTCCCGAGAACTACGATAAGGGTATATGTGCCTGTGGAGAGCTCAGCCACTTTCGCATTAATTTCACAAACAGGCTGTTCTGTTGATTGGGTCAACTGGAATCCTCGTCGTAACCAACGAAGTGCTGTGATATGTATGATGTATGTATGTGAAACAGCTGGATGTTGACAGACATTTCATTTACTTTTCTGTCATTAACCAAACTTAAAGGAAGATCTTAAATACTCTATTGACATTCAACATTGGAATTCTTCTCCATCATTACAGCTTTTTATTTGTTAATCGAAATTATTATGACTGTAAACATCCAATTAGATATGCATGGGAGGAAAATAAAGGGTAAAGAGAAAGAGAGAAAGAAAGAGAGGGGAGAGGGAGGGAGGGAGGAAGAGATTAACAGTCAGGTGAGACCTTGTAAATGTGGTTTTTCATTTCCCTTCCCCCTCACCAACACAAATTATTTTTGAAGGTCATCTCATATTGAAATATTCAATTATTTAATGTGAATATCTTTGACAATGTTGCCCACCAGCGTCTCAAAGACAGAATTGTTGCTGCCATTTAGAGCTGTTTTGTAGTGAACATTTAAGGCTTAGGTTGCTGCTGCTGCTGCTGTTGTTGTTGTTGTTGTTGTAGCAGCTTCTGCTATTGTTGCTGTTGCTGTTTGTTTCCAAGTCGGTCCTGATTAAACAATTCACTGATCAAATCCATTCCATCCATAAATGTTGTCTTTACGCTAATTAATATTTATTTCCCTTTTTAAGAATTATAAGCTGTGGTTTAAGGGATACATAACTGCTGTTTCCAACAAACTGCACTACCTATGTTAACCCTTTTGTTACCGTATTTCTGTTGAAATATTTTGTGTTTCTTTCAATTAATTTTAAATATAACAAAGAATTTAGTAAAATGATTTAGTTATCATTCAGCTAGTGTTAGGAATATAAATTGTGACTAAGATTTGGTGGAAGATTTTAATTCAAAATTTATGAAAACAAGACATTTGTACTCAGAGCCAGTGGTGGTTTCATTTGGGTTGGTATGAAAAGGGTTAAATTAATCATTTGTTAACCCTTTTGTAACCATGTTTCTGTTGAGATGCTCTGTGTTTCTTTCAATTAATTTTAAGACATTTGTACTACAAAGCCAAAACTGGTTTCAGCTGGGTTGGTAACGAAAGGGTTAAACAAACAAAAAAAAGAAGAAAAGAGATAAGCTGGTAATAAGCAACAACAACAACCACAGCTGTTGTACAACCTTTAATTCTTGTCAACAGAATCTATGTCATTTATAATAGAGACAATTTCTTTTACCAGTTTGCAGCACCCCCGCCCCCGACCTGCCTAGTGTCTGTGACTGAAGAGGAGATAACTACCTCAAAATGCTTGTATCTCACAGTCTAGATAGGTGGGGGCTGATATAGGTGTATTAACACCATTTGTCTACAGCAAAAAATTTTCTCCATGGCAAAACACAATTAATGGCTTATTTACAAGTCCCACAAGCATATTTGAACTGGTAACAACATTACAAAATTTAATGGTTTCTGATAATTGATCGCCATTGATTTGTAATCAATTTTGTTAGTTTGAAAGTGATTCTCCTTCAATAATATGGAGGATTGATTCTACCAGGTAATATAGTTTCTATTTTTTTTCATACACAAGACAACTTATATACTGTGTTGCATATATCTCCCCTTAAAAATCATTTGCTGTCATGTATGTGCAGTGTTTGGTGGTACCATTGGATGATGTATGTTGATCTGTAAACCACAACTGTTGAGAGGCAGGATGCTCCCAGTTGACAGGCATTATGACATTGGTTGTTACAGGTTGGAGTAAGGAGAGAAGACTGTGTGGGCATGTGTTTGCATATGTTGTAGCATACAGTGTGTGTTAGATATTATCTAAGCACGAGTAGCTAACTTTGACATTATAAAAATCAAAGAGTTTATGATATCTATAAAAAGTGCTTTTTAATTGACATCAGTAATCTCCTCACTATATTTATGGTAACACTGAGATTACATGGAGGATTAAAGCAGATTATCTTTCTGTTTTTTGACTCTCTTCAGGTTTGGAAAGTGGGGTAAAGGTTACAGCCTACAATCACTCATACCATTCCTGCAAACTCATATGTAACCTGACACCATTAAATCAGTTACCTGCCTTATATGCTAAGTGTTGTCAGTAAAATATTACAGCCCTCAAAGGAATTATTCAGAAAAACCTGATGCCAAAATTTTGTCTGCCCTACCTCATATTTTATCCAATATGAAAAATTAATGTGACTGAAGTATCTCTTTCTGAAGAACGTTGACTAAAGGACATTCACATTCTATTTGCTCAAACATGTGGACTTCCCAATATATGAACTAATGTCATTATGACAGCAAGAGCAACCATGCGACCTGAACTAGCAAGTGAAGGCTTAAGTACTATCATTTAGAAGCCATTTAAATTTTAAATTGTCTTTACTCTCTCTCTCTATCTGTCTATCAATCTAACTGTCTGTCTGTCTCTGTCTATCTATCTATCTAGATTTCTATTTATCTATCTATATATCTATCTATCTATCTCTCTGTCTGTCTGTCTGCATGTATGTATGTCTATCTGTCTATCTTTCTATGTATGTATGTATGTATGTACGTATGTATATATCTATCTATCTATCTGTCTGTGTGTCTGTCTGTCTATCTATCTATCTATCTATCTATCTAGTTATCTCTCTCTCTCTCTCTCTCTCTCTATCTATCTATCTATCTATCTATCTATCTAGATATTCATCTGAACATCTTGACGTGTTTTATACCCACAAAACTTTAAGTAATGTGGAGACTGAGTCAGAGTATTATTAAATACAAGCACACTCACACACGCACACAAACAAAGAAACAAACAAACACACATACATGCACACACATCTATAGACGCATGTACATACATACATACATACACGAACACACACACACACACACACAATATATATATGTGCAGTAAAATTGATAAAAAGAGTACAGGGAACTTGCTGTGAGAAACACGAAATCCAATACCTTGGATGCAATTCTTATTCAGGTGAAAAGTTGAAAGGAAAGAAATTAATAGGAGATAGCAGAGCTTTACATCTTTTAAGTTAGAAAAAAAACCGGCTGCAACTGATAAGAAACACAGGACCAAATGATATTTATACAAGAACAGGAGGTGTTTGAAGAAATAGTGTAAGAAGGAAGTTCTACTGCTCTTACCTTCTTCCTTCTCACAAATCAAGCATGAGATGAACAGAGAAGATAAGGAGAGAAGAGCTGAAGGATAAGATAAGGTTTCTAGAATTCAAAGGCATAGAAGTAAAAGGAGAAACATTGATTTAAACTTGTCAGGGACAAGTTCAGATATGGGGAGAGAACGGCTTTTCATATTCAAACTTGACACCATATTACTGATAGCTTGAAATGAGTAGATTTCGTAGATAGAAACTGAATGAAGCCTGTTGTCTGTGTGTGTGTATATATATGTATATATATATACATATATATTCTTTTATTCTTTTACTTGTTTCAGTCATTTTACTGTGGCCATGCTGGAGCACTGCCTTTAGTCAAGCAAATCTATCCCAGGACTTATCCTTTGTAAGCCTAGTACTTATGCTATTGGTCTCTTTTGCCAAACCACTAAGTTATGGGGATGTAAACACAACAGCATCGGTTGTCAAGCGATGTTGGGGGCACAAACACACACATACATACATATATATATATATCATCAGCATCATCGTTTAACGTCTGCTTTCCATGCTGGCATGGGTTCAGTGGTTTGACTGAGGACTCGGTGGTTAGAGCATTAAGCTTATGATCATGAGGTTGTGAGTTCCATTCCTGGACCGAGCTGCATGTTGTGTTCTTGAACAAGACACATTATTTCATGTTGCTCCAGTTCACTCTGCTGTAGAAATGAGTAGCAACGTCACAGGTGCCAAGTTGTAATTGGCCTTTGCTTTTCCCTTGGATAACATTGGTGGCATGGAGAGGGGAGGCTGGTATGCATGGGTGACTGCTACTCTTCCATAGAAACAACCCTAGGTTGTGCATTTGCTGGTGAAGCCACTTTCCCCCCAAACTTGTACCCCAGAGGGGAACTTCATAGATGCACCCATGGTCATTCATGACCGACGGAGTCTTATATATATATATATATACATATATATATATATATATATATATATATATAGTTCTTAAAATATATTTCAGCTTTAAAGCTGTGGTCATGCTGGGGCACCACTGTTGGCTGTTGTACACCATTATTTGAAATCCCCTCTGATATGTAGCATTTGCTACCCTCATCTGTGTTTCCTGCTGTGAGGTAGGTTCATCTGGAACCCTTGACAAGAAGAGGTCCATTTTTATTTTGAAGATACCTACATCTACACCATGCAGGTCTCTCAAGCATTTTGGAAGGATATTGAAGAGCTGTGGGCCCTTGAAACCTAAGCTGTTGCAGTATCTGGTCCTGTATTTTGATGGAGATGCTGAGATCTTTGGCACTCTGCATAATGCCCTGTTCTGCTTTTTGAGTAACTTTCAATGCCAATGTTTGGTACAAGGCCTTCCACAATTTTCCAGACGTATATCACTGCATATCTTTCCTGCCTTCATTCTAAGGAGAAGAGTTTTAGCTCTTTCGATCTTTCCCAGTAGCTGATATGTTGCATTGAGACGATTTTCCTTGATGAAGATGATGATGACGACGTTGACGATGGTGATGATGCTGATGACAACGTTGACAATGATGATGATGACGATGACGACGATGATGATGATGTTGGTGACGATGATGGTAGTGATGAAGATACAGCAATATAATTCTGGAAATGTTTTGACTTTATTAGATCTCCTCAACAAAGCATAGCCTCGACGACTCAGGTACGCCTTCTGCATAGACAACACATAGTATCGTACACCTATGTTATTCTCCAAAAAACTTGATACAATCTCAAATATAAATTTAAAGCCAACCAAAGTAAAATCCAAATGTCTCAAAAATATATTCTCAGCTAAAAAACATTAATTTCTTAACATAGAACCTAGTTTATCCAACTCCATCTTCCCATTTTTTTTCTTGCTCTCTCTCCATTTCTTTCTTCCAACAGTTTGGCTGTATTTCTTCTCAGTCTCTTTTATATTTTTCTCCTGATTTCTTTCAAATATTTCAGTATATATCTATATACTGTATTCTCTCACCTGCTTTATAAATTATGCTTTTTCAAACATATCTGTTCATTTTCTCATTTTCATATCTTCATAACTTTTCTTTGTAACATAATATCTCAGTTATTTACATGTTTAACTCCCAGAAAGTGGTTCCATCAAAATAGACATCTGTCTTTATCTGTTACCATGGTACACCTCTATAAAATCTAAATAAATCTACTTTTGTGTATGTTTATTGTTTATTCATACATTTAAGAATATCAGTCGATGCTTATACTTTATTCTTTATTCTTTAAATACACTTCCTAAAAGGAAACTTTTTATCGTGTTTGTCCACAATTTTTTAAGGAATGCTAATTCTCAGATTTCCTCCAAGTCTTAAAATACTGCCAGAATAAAGAAAAAAATGGTAATACATTGGCGTCAGCAGGCATAGTTGTGAGGTGAAGAAGTTTGCTTCACAACCATATGGTTCTGTGTTCAATTCCACTTTGGGCAACATTGGGCAAATGTCTTCTGTTCATTAATGCATGAAAAAAATTGTGTACACGCACACTTTCAGACATATATGTATTGTGTATATATGTGTGTGTGTGTGTATGTGTCTATATATACATACACACACACACAAACACCCACAATACACACACATACACACATGGACACGCACACATATATACACACATACACATATGGACACGCACACATATATACACACATGCACACACTCATACACACACATACATACACATACACACACACATACTTAAAAATATATCTATATCTATATGTACATCTATATCTATATATATGTGTGTGCGAGTGTGTGTATGTATGTGTGTGTGTGTGTGTGTGTGTGTGTGTGTGTGTGTAAATATTTGTATTTATCTTTTCTACTCTAGGCACAAGGCCCAAAAGTTTTTTGGGGAGGGAGCCAGTCAATTAGATTGACTCCAGTATGCAGCTGGTACTTAATTTATCAACCCTGAAAGGATGAAAGGCAGAGTCGACCTCAGTGGAATTTGAACTCAGAACATAAAGACAGACGAAATATCGCTAAGCATTTCACCTGTCGTGCTAATATTTCTGCCAGCTCACTGCCTTTCTAAAAATATTCTTTTCTATTCTAGGCACAAGGCCTGAAATTTTTGGTGAAGGGGGTAGTCGATTAGATTGATCCCAGTGAGCAATTGGTACATAATTTATCGACCCTGAAAGGATGAAAGGCGAAGTCGATCTTGGAGGAATTTGAACTTAGAATGTAAAGACAGACAAAATACCGCTAAGCATTTCGCCCGGTGTGTTAACATTTCTGCTAGCTCGCTGCCATAATTATATGTATAACGAAAGAAGAAAAATGCCTGTTTAGCATCTTATTCTTCTTAAAAAGATATGATAAAAATAAGAACATAGATTAATGGACGCAGTATGACAATTTTAAGAAATGGTTGGAATGGTGCCATCATACTTTCATATATGAAAGTTCACGGTAGTTAAGCTACGAGGAACAAACAGAAGGTGCAGGGAATAATGCTAGTCTGTAAGAGAATATTTGCCAATTTATTAGATAGCATTCTTATAGATGTTGCAAAGAATTAAGAATGCTGATGTATAAAGCGAGAACTTAATTATATGTAAGGAAATGCTATTTCATTATTGAGTTGTTAAAGGCTTTTTATATGATTAAGAATTGCAGAAGAAGCCAAAATTTCTCATTTCATACATTGTTGTAATTTGCTTCAAAGGAAGTCACTAAAGATTCTTAGTCCTAAACCGTATACATTAGAGGATTCTTCAAGTTGATTTGGTGCTGTATTATTATTGATATTTAATTATATTTCTTAAGTTGGATCATTATACTTACTTAGCGAATCGTTTTCCTGCTGTGACTTGCTAACAAGTTTGGCACTTAACAATAATGCTCTTAGTTTTCTTCAATAATATCATCTAAACTATACTTTTGTCTCTTTTAGCTTTTACTTGTTTTAGTCATTAGACTGTGGCCATGCTGGGGCACTGCCTAGAAGAAATTTTAGCCAAATGGGTTGACACCAGTAGTCATGTTTTTTTTGTTTAAGCTGGTAATTATTTTATCAGTCTCTTTTGTTGAACTGCTAAGTTATTG
The DNA here is from genome assembly GCF_006345805.1 of Octopus sinensis. Classification (NCBI taxonomy): domain Eukaryota; kingdom Metazoa; phylum Mollusca; class Cephalopoda; order Octopoda; family Octopodidae; genus Octopus; species Octopus sinensis. The sequence continues at coordinate 201,112,815 of NC_042997.1, read as the reverse complement.
GGATATAAGCACACCAACACTGGTTGTCTAACAGTGGTAGGGAACAAACACAGACACAAACACACTTGCACACAGACATACACACATACACACACACACATACACATACATACGCACATCCAAAATGGTTTATAGAGATATATAATCCTAGTGAGTATCATATGTTCGGTCTTATTAGTGATATCCAACCATCAGTAACAAAGGACCCTGATGAAGATTCGCTGGTAATTAACACCAAGAAGCAAACTTAGCAGTGTGCCCCAGATTGCAGTAAAAGCATGCTTAATTCTTGACGAAGAATGATGTGATTAACAGTGTAATAAAATTTGGATGTGCAAATTTCTGTTCTCTTGATCTTTATTAATTTTAGTATATACTAAACTACACATGACCTGTTGGGTCACCAATAGTTCAAGGTACCTGAAAAAGCCACATATCTCAGGAATCTATTGTCCGTTTTATGCAAAACTTCTGTTATCCTGTGTGTATTCACATTTCAATGGTACCTTACTTTCAAAGCATTTTCCTATTATACACCGGCTTGGCTATTTATAAAGGTACCCCAAAAAACCATGTATCTCAGTAACCCGTGGTCTGATTTATGTGAAACTTGTAGTATTCTGTTTGTATTCACATGAGCATCCAGTTTATGATGTCTCTTTCCTTCTGTTTCATGAAAGCTCCTATATACTTGTCTTTATTGCCCACAGGGGGCTAAACATAGAGGGGACAAACAAGAACAGACAAAGGGATTAAGCCAATTACATTGATCTCAGTGCATAACTGGTACTTATTTAATCGACCCTGAAAGGATGAAAGGCAAAGTCAACCTCAGCAGAATTTGAACTCAGAATGTAACGGCAGACGCAATACTGCTAAGCATTTCGCCTGGCATGCTAACGATTCTACCAGCTCTCCTATATACTGATGATCAAATACTTGTAGTTGAGTCTATGGTAGAATTAGACAAGAAATACCAGGCCTGGAAGTGAAACCTAGAATCAAGAAACTGCAGAGCTTACTAAACAAAGACTAGACTAAGGTGTTAGCAAGCAGGAAAGAAGACAGAAACCTGGTATATTCAAGGAAATGACGTTGTTTAATATGCAGGACAGGAATAGTTAGGAAAGCCATATGCCATAACCAGTGTAAGCTATGGAGACATACAGATGTGTAGTGGAATTACTGGCAGGACAACAGAGAAGGCAACTTCTGTATGTGGCAAATGCCCTGGAGTAATTTAAATTAAATAATAATGAAAGTATTGTATACAGTGCTCAGGTGCACCACAACTTGTCAAAAGTGCATATAAAGCATATGCAGTAATGTACAAGTGTCTGGAAAGTGATCAGTGTATGAGTCAGATACATGTTTGCGTGTGTATGGAGGGAAGAAAATCAGGTGAGTGTTGGCGAATCTCAGGAAGCATGGAAGTTTTGAAGGATGCAGTGCTCCGACAACTAACAACTGATGCCGGCAGTTTGTTCCATGCTTCAGCAACTCTTAGCTTGAAAAAATGTTTACTCTAGGAATGCACTGGAAATAGGTTCTCTTAAATTCTCGTTACAAGTAGGTGCTGGCTTCAGTTACTTAAAAGACATAATTAGTAGGGGAGGTGGTTGTTCCGAAAGTATCATAGCCAAAGTAAGAGCAGATGGGAAAAATTCAGGGAGCCAGTACTCCTACAGACAACAAAGGTCATTTTCTTTTGAGTGAAGGGCAGGTTGTATGATGCTTGTGTAAGAACTACAATGCTATATGATCATAAGGTGTGGGCCTTGAATGAGGAAGACTTGCCAAAACTAGAATGAAATGAGGTAAGCGTACTCCATTGGATGGATAATGTTAGTGTGGATGAATGCAAGAGAACAAATGAACAAAAGGAATTAATCAAGGGGAAGAATAATCAGGTGTAGTGAGCAAGGGAGAAGGCTTCACTGTTATAGGTTTATAGAATGAAGTGGTGAAGGTTGACCAGAAGATGTTGCTTTTCATGGCAGACACAATGAAGGACTGAACTGATGGGGGATACAGAAGATCTGACTCCCAACAGTAAACTTTATTCTGACATGATGGGAATGTTTAGAGCAGAAGTTCTCAACTGTGGCCCACGGCATCCTTCTGCCAACCCCTAACATTCTTCCTTCTATAAACTTAATAAACTTTTCTTTAATTGACTTGTGTTTCCAATTTTTTGGTTTTTGTGAGACACTGTAGGAAAGTAATTTGCTAAGTATAACGATCCAGCTTGTGAAGTTTAATTAATTATCAGGTTTTTGGATTAAAAGGGTTTGAGAACCACAGTTTTAAAGGCTGAGATATTTTGCCCCCTTCCAAGCCCACAATATTACCCTATATGTCCTTTCTTCTAAGACATTAGGGTGTAATTCAAGGACTGTTTTACTGCTATTTCTAGCAGGTTAAATGAGTGCATAGAAGCTCGTCATTGGCTGAGTCCTACCTAGCTTTGACATGATTTCTCTTTAATGAAGCTTTCAATTATGCCCAAACGCCCAATTAGCATAACATATATTAAACAATTTAAATGAACCAATTATCAGACGCATCCACACTATCAACCCCAGGTTTTTAGATACACATAAACTGGCATCTAATGTGGCTGGTTTACACATCAATAACAATAACACCAACATCTAAATAACCATGAACAATTAGAGTGCAAATCTCTTTTAATTAGTCCATTTAGAAAGGAAGAATAGCTATTTACTTGAGTTAAATAGAGAATTTTGTCCAAAAATAATCTCATTATGTTTACTTTCTTATTTATGTATTCATTTAAGTGCAATGAATAAAATCTGAAAATGAGAGAGAGAGAGAGAGAGAGAGAGAGAGAGGAAACGGTGATGTTTGTCTGTCTTCAGTGCTAAGAATTATATGAAATTTTAATGCTACTTTCCTTAGTTTTCTCCGGATGTCTGCTACAGCTACGCAATTTAATAATTTATTTTATGTCGTGAATGTGAGTTAAATGTATATAAGAATATTATGCTTCTTCTTTTTTTTTTTAACCCTTTAGCATTCAGATTACTCTGTCAAATGTAAAGCCTGTTTAATTACATCATCATCATCATCATCATCGTTTAGCGTCCGCTTTTCCATGCTAGCATGGGTTGGACGGTTCAACTGGGGTCTGGGAAGCCAGAAGGCTGCACCAGGCCCAGTCTGATCTGGCAATGTTTCTACAGATGGATGCCCTTCCTAACGCCAACCACTCCATGAGTGTAGTGGGTGCTTTTTATGTGCCACCGGCAAACGGCCACGATCGGATGGTGCTTTTTATGTGCCACCTGCACGAGGCCAGTCGGGGCGGCGCTGGCAACGGCCATGAACGGATGGTGCTTTTTACGTGCCACCTGCACGAGGCCAGTTGGGGTGGTGCTGGCAACGGCCACGTTCGGATGGTTCTCTTACGTGCCACCGGCACTGGTATCTCAGCTGCAATTTCCATTGATCGATTTCGATTCTGATTCTGACTTGCCTCAACAGGTCTTCACAAGTAGAGTTTTGTGTCCCAAGAAGGGAAGGTATACATTGTTTTAAATTAATTGTACAACATCTTGTAACTCTGAGAGTTTGATGATGTCCCTGTTTATTTTTAGAATGACTTTGTAGGGTAGGTGTGAGAGGTCAGAGCTGGCTGGTTTGAGCATAAAACAGGAAGACAATTTTGGCCTGATATGGCCGGTTTAAACACTAAAGGGTTAAATATCCTTAGTAATTTAGAAAGCTATACATATGTGTCTCATTTGAAATATCCTTTCATGATATACATAGACTTATTATAACTTATTTTGTAACGATAATATGGTATTAATAAACCACAGTCTTTTCTTTTCTCTCTTTTCTCTCTTTATCTCATGGAAGCATCATCCAACCAAAGTATAAATATATGGGAAATTACCACCTGTGTCATCTCCTGTGAAAGGTAGAAGAGTCCAGTTTGCTGGACATTGTTGTAGAGCTGAAAATGAGGTAATTTCTACTCTTCTCCTCTGGAAGCCATCTGCTCGCGATACCAGAGGGTGCACACTCTCCTACCCTGATGTAATCTCCAGGGATATAGGCATCCAGCAGCAGGACCTCCGTAATGCTATGATGGACCATGAGGTCTGGCGTAAAATAGTAAATTCCATTGTCTCGACCACGGTCGAACAATGATGATGATGATTAATAAATCATCATGTGCACAGTGAACAGCAAGTATCGGAACATCATCATCATCACCATCAACAGCCTAATGTCCTTTTTTCCATGCTTGCATTTGTAAGAGGTTATTGAAGTAGATTCTCTACAGCTGGATACTCTTCCTGTTGCTAACCCTTACCTATTTCCAAGCAAATTAATATTTCCCCATGGCCAGACAGGTTTTTCATGGAAGACTGGAAATGATTGATATTCATTTATAACAATCACATGATGTCAAAACAAGGAGCCACAAACACTCAGCCCCACCCCCACTCAAACACACAGCCACTCAAGAATTTAGACCTGGAGATCTCCATTTCCAGTGACTTTGAGGGCCACCTCCCAGTTGTGTCGGGCATCAACGAAGAGCCCTCGACTACAACAAGACGACCAAAGTTTTTATTTTTCCAAGGTCTAGGGTCTCCCACCCCTAAGCCCTAGACAATCACCTAATCACCCTTACCCAGCAACAACAACTCATACACACATACAGTTGTGGTTGTGTGACTAAGAAGTTTGCTATATGGCCACATGGTTCAGGGTTCAGTCCCACTGTGTGGTGCTTTGGGCAAGTGTCATTTACTACAGCCCTGGGATGACAAAAGCCTTGTGAGTTGATTTGGTAGATGGAAACTGAAAGAAGCCTGTTATAAGTATGTGTATATCTATGACAGTGGGTGCCTTTCTGCTTGTATTTTACCCCACCACCATTTGATAACCAGTGTTGGTTTGTTTGTATTCCCTAGTTTCCCTGTTTGGCAAAACTTCCAAAAGAATAAGTGGCAAGCTTTAAAAAACTTGCATACCAGGGTCAATATGTTTGACTAAAACTCTTCAATGTGGTGCCTCAGCATGGCTGAAGTCCAATGAGTGAAACACGTAAAATATTGCTAATACAGTTCTATATTTAAGAGATGAGGAATTATGTACATTATTTACATTATTTACATTTGACAGATATTTGTCCTCATCTTGTTTGTTGCTAACACAACATTTCGGTTGATATACCTTCCATCCTTCATCAGGTGTCTTGGAGAAACTTCGAACCAGGGTTCTTATTCCTAAGGTATTTTTTGATGTTATTATTATTATTATTATTATTCAGGTCATTGCCTGGAATTGAACTCAGAATATTGGGGTTAGCAGCCCATGCTCTTAACCACTACACCATGGCATATGGCGTAGCGGTTATGAGTGCGACTAACCCCAAATTCCGAATTTGATTCCAGGCAGTGACCTGAATAATAATAATAATAATAATAATAATAATAATAATAATAATAATAATAATAATAATAATAATGATAATAGTAATAATAATAGTTATAATAATAGTTATAATAATAGTAATAATAATAGTAATAGTAATAGTAATAATAATAATAATAATAATAGTAATAATAATAGTAATAATAATAATAATAATAATAATAATAATAATAATAATAATAATAATAATTACGTTTATATATTTGTTTTGCAAGATTTTTGATGTGAAATCGAGTGTTGAAATAGATATTGTTGTATTTAGGTATGGTCATTTTGCCAGTTTAGTCAATAAAAACACACGCACTATATATTTGGTGTTACTTTGCTTCAGTGTTATTCATTTTTTACATTAAACTTAATCTTATTTCAGCAGGAGTTCTTTCGTCACACTCCTGTGACCTCGTCAGTGGTCCTTTGCTTTCTTCTTTCTTATTTGTGTGTCTCTCCTTACTAACGGTAAGGAACTCTGGCCGAAATAAGATTAAGATTAATGTAAAAAAAGAAATAACGCTGAAGCAAAGTAACACCAAATATATAGTGCATGTGTTTTTATTGGCTAAACTGGCAATATGACCATACCTAAATACAACAACAACAACAACAACAACAATAATAATAATAATAATAATAATAATAATAATAATAATAATAATAACACAGGTACAAGATTTTCTGGGCAGGGAACACTGACGGAGTCGGGGGCGTGGGTATACTTCTTGCGGAGAAATGGGTAGGTAAGGTAATCGAGGTAGTCAGAGTAAGTGACAGAGTAATTAAAATTAGATTAGTTCTTCACCATAGGACAGCTACCATCATCTCGGCATATGCCCCTCAACCAGGGCTACCAGAAGGACAAAAAGACCAATTCTATGACACCCTATTGCGGACTACCTCATTGACAAATGACAGTGACCTTCTCTTCGTGGCAGGTGATTTCAATGGACATGTTGGACGACATGTCGGGGGCTTCCATGGCGTCCATGGAGGCTACGGTTTTGGCTCTCGAAATGAGGAAGGAACCAGGCTGCTGGAGTTCTGCGATGCAAATGACCTTATGGTCTGCAATACCCACTTCAGGAAACCCACCTCTCACCTAGTCACCTACCGTTCTGGCAGACACACCAGCCAGATTGACTACATCCTTGCCAGAAAAAGGGAAAGAGGGCTGATTATAAATGCCAAAACCTTCCCAGGCGAAGAATGTACTCCCCAACATAGATTAGTAGTTAGCGACTTCAGGATCAGAGCTAAATGGTTGCCCAGAAAAGACCAGCTTGGAGGAGAAGGGTCTGGAAGCTTAAAGATCCTGCAAATGGACAGAGATTTAGAGACATACTACTCGAAGCCTCTGACGAAATAGAAGGAGATATAGCTTCACTTAATGTGGAAGACAACTGGAGATTCCTACGGGACAATCTGCTGACAGCCACTGACCAGATCTGTGGATGGAGCAAAGTACCATCTCGACCCAGAGTAACATGGTGGTGGAACACTGTGGTTGACAGGGCTATTAGACAAAAGAGACAGGCTTGGAAGGACTGGAAGAACGGTGGTAGCAGGGAATTGTATCAGACAGCCAAAAGGGAAGCTAGGAGACAGGTTTATTTAGCCAGAGGGGAAGCGGATAAGAAAAAATTTGCCAATGTTCTGAGCCGTGAGGATGAAAGACTTGAGGTATTTCGTGTTGCAAGACAGTGTGTGAGAGAGAATCGTGATGTGGTAGGAGAGAAGTGTGTTCGCATGGATGATGGTTCACTTGCACTAAATGAGGATGCAAAGAGAGAGGTTTGGAGATGCCACTATGAAAGGTTGCTGAATAAAGAAAATGAATGGGATAAGAGAGTCTGCCGAATGTTGACCCAACAGAGGGACCAGCTATCCGAGTTGATAGTTCCGTGGTAGCTAAGGCAATTAGAAGCATGAAGACAGGGAAAGCCCCAGGCCCATCAAGAATTACTGCAGAGATGCTCAAAATATCTGGCAGTGTCGGCTATAACCTAGTCACCCGTATAGTCAACCAGGTGATACACGAAGGAGTCATACCCAATGACTGGTGTAGCAGCATACTAGTCAACTGCTACAAAGGTAAAGGTGATGCCCTGGATACAAATAATTACAGAGGTATCAAGCTGTTGGATCAGGTAATGAAGGTTACGGAGAGGGTCATAGCCCAACTAATTAGAGAGAGAGTTAGTTTAGATGAGATGCAGTTTGGGTTTGTCCCAGGGAAAAGCACACTGATGCTATATTCCTGGTAAGGCAGCTGCAGGAGAAATACCTAGCCAAAGATAAGCCCCTGTACCTGGCTTTCGTTGACATGGAGAAAGCCTTTGATAGGGTCCCCCGATCCCTCATCTGGTGGTCAATGAGGAAACTAGGGATAGATGAATGGCTGGTGAGGGCTGTGCAAGCCATGTACAGAGATGCCGTAAGTAAGGTTAGAGTTGGCAGCATGTACACAGAAGAATTCAAGGTAGAGGTTGGGGTCCACCAGGGTTCAGTACTCAGCCCCCTCCTATTTATCATAGTCCTCCAGGCAATTGTGGAGGAATTCAAGACAGGTTGCCCCTGGGAGCTCCTCTATGCTGACGACCTCACTCTAATTGCTGAGTGACTATCAGAACTGGAGAAGTTCCAGGTGTGGAAGGAGGGTTTAGAATCGAGGGGCCTTAGAGTCAACCTAGCTAAAACCAAAGTACTAATAAGTAGAAAGTTAGAAAATCCACAAATATCCTCAGGAAGATGGCCCTGCTCGATCTGTAGAAAAGGTGTAGGTAGAAACTCTATAGGATGTACCCAGTGTAAGCTATGGACACATAAGAGGTGCAGCAATGTCAAAGGTAGGCTAACTGGGAAATAGTTTTTGTATGTGGCAGATGCTCTGGAGCATTGACCTCCGAAAATCTGCAGAAAACAACTTCCGTCACTTTCCGGGGGGAAAAACTAGAAGTAGTTGATAGCTTCCGCTATCTAGGTGACCAAGTCAGTAGTGGGGGCGGGTGCGCTGAAAGTGTAACTGCTAGAATAAGAATAGCCTGGGCAAAGTTTAGGGAGCTCTTACCTCTGCTGGTGACTAAAGGCCTCTCGCTCAGAGTAAAAGGCAGACTGTATGATGCATGTGTACGAACAGCTATGCTACATGGCAGTGAAACATGGGCCGTGACTGCTGAGGACATGCGTAAGCTTGTGAGGAATGAAGCCAGTATGCTCCGATGGATGTGTAATGTCAGTGTACTTACTCGACAGAGCGTTAGTACCTTGAGAGAAATGTTGTACCTAAGAAGCATCAGTTGTTGTGTGCAAGAGAGACGATTGCGCTGGTATGGTCATGTGGCGAGAATGGATGAAGATAGGTGTGTGAGAAAGTGCCAATCCCTAGCAGTTGAGGGAACCCGTGGAAGAGGTATCCCAGGAAAACCTGGGACGAAGTGGTGAAGCACGACCTTCGGACGTTAGGTCTCACCATGGAAATGACTAGAGACCGAGACCTATGGAAGTATGCTGTGCGTGAGAAGACCCGCAAGACTAGTGAAGCCATATCCGTGGCCCCTACCTGGGACGTAGTCAGTCCACCTGTGCATACCTTCCTTCTTGTGACACTTGTGAAGACCTGTTGAGGCAAGTGAGAATCGAATCAATCAAATCAAATCAAATCGAACCAAATCAAAATAGATGAACATCAATGGAATTTGTATCCTTGTGGTACCAGTGCCGGTGGCACATAAGAAAACCATCCGAACGTGATCGTAGCCAGTACCGCAACGACTGGCCTCCGTGCTGAGGGCACATAACAAACACCATCCGAACGTGGCCGTCCGCCAGCCCCGTCTGGCACCTGTGTCGGTGACACATAAGAAAACACCATCCGAGCGTGGCCGTCAGCCAGCCTCGTCTGGCACCTGTGTCGGTGGCACATAAAATCACCCACTACACTCTCGGAGTGGTTGGCGTTAGGAAGGGCATCCAGCTGTAGAAACACTGCCAGATCTGACTGGCCTGGTGCAGCCTTCGGGCTTGCCAGACCCCAGTTGAACCGTCCAACCCATGCTAGCATGGAAAGCGGACGTTAAACGATGATGATGATGATGATGATTCTGCTCAATACCACAGATTTGCTAATGCCCTGATGCAGTACCAGGCAGTGGCTCTCATGGCTTTTGATCTTAACTGATTGGAAGTGTTATCATGTAAATTGTTTTGTCGTGGTATAAAAGATGGGCTACAGCAAATATTCTGCTCAATACCACAGACCTACTTGTCAGTTGTTTGACCTTAACAAGTTGAGCATGTACCTTAGTGGCTGATGATATGTGCATCTCTGATCATGAGCAGATGTAGTGGGGGAGCATCATAGCCATGTGTTGAGAAGGATTCTTTGGGGTTTGAATAATTCACCTCTGGAAAGATGGGTGTTTCTATTCTATATATAGATACTTCCAAACAAACATGATTTTTAATGAAATCCTAATATTTTATTGAAATTTTTGTTTAATATTTTCTCAAGATATTTCCTTGTAAACTGTTTTTGACACTTTCTTATTATTATCAAAGAATGTATATATGTATTTTAATACTTTTGTGATAACCAGTACTTAACACAACAAAACTTATACAAAGCTTTACAATTTACTTTTGACAATCTTTTTCTAAAAAAGTGAAACCGGTCAAGTGAATAAACAGCTTTAAAATTGCATTTTCAAACCTTCTTTCATATATATATATATATATATGGTGGAACAATATTGTAGATGGTGGAACAATATTGTAGACAGGGCTATTAGAGAAAAGAGACAGGCTTGGAAGGTCTGGAAAAATGGGGGTAGCAGGGAATTGTATCAGACTGCCAAAAGAGAAGCTAGGAGACAGGTTTATTTAGCCAGAGGGGAAGCAGATAAGAAAAAATTTGCCAATGTTCTGCGCCGTGAGGACCAAAGACTGGAGGTGTTTCGCGTTGCAAGACAGTGTGTGAGAGAGAATCGTGATGTGGTAGGAGAGAAGTGTGTTCGCATGGAAGATGGTTCACTTGCGCTAAATGAGGATGCAAAGAGAGAGGTTTGGAGATGCCACTATGAAAGGTTGCTGAATGAAGAAAATGAATGGGATAAAGAGAGTCTACCGAATGTTGACCCAACAGAGGGACCAGCTATCCGAGTTGATAGTTCCGTGGTAGCTAAGGCAATTAGAAGCATGAAGACAGGAAAAGCCCCAGGCCCATCAGGAATCACTGCAGAGATGCTCAAAATGTCTGGTAGTGTTGGCTATAGCCTAGTCACCCGTATAGTTAATCAGGTGATACACAAAGGAGTCATACCCAATGACTGGTGTAGCAGTATAATAGTCAACTGCTACAAAGGTAAAGGTGATGCCCTAGATACAAATAACTACAGAGGTATCAAGCTGTTGGATCAGGTGATGAAGGTTACGGAGAGGGTCATAGCCCAACTAATTAGAGAGAGAGTTAGTTTAGATGAGATGCAGTTTGGGTTTGTGCCAGGGAAAAGTACTACTGATGCTATATTCCTGGTAAGGCAGCTGCAGGAGAAATACCTAGCCAAAGATAAGCCCCTGTACCTGGCTTTTGTTGACCTGGAGAAAGCCTTCGACAGGGTCCCCCGATCCCTTATCTGGTGGGCAATGAGGAAACTAGGGATAGATGAATGGTTAGTGAGAGCTGTGCGGGCCATGTATAGGGACACTGCTAGTAGGGTGAGGGTTGGAAATGAGTACAGTGAAGAATTCCGGGTAGAGGTAGGGGTCCACCAAGGCTCAGTACTCAGCCCCCTCCTATTTATCATAGTCCTCCAGGCAATAACGGAGGAATTCAAGACAGGATGCCCTTGGGAGCTCCTCTATGCTGATGACCTTGCTCTAATTGCTGAGTCGCTATCAGAACTGGAGGAGAAGTTTCAGGTTGTGGAAACAAGGATTAGAATCGAAGGGCCTCAGAGTCAATCTAGCTAAAACCAAAGTCGTAATCAGTAGGAAGGTAGACAAATCACAAACACCTTCAGGTAGATGGCCTGCTCGATCTGTAGAAAAGGTGTAGGTAGAAACTCTATAAGATGCACCAAGTGTAAGCTATGGACACATAAGAGGTGCAGCAATGTCAAAGGAAGGCTAACTAGGAAGATGGTTTTTGTATGTGGCAGATGCTCAGGAACAATAAACACTGAAAATGCTCTGAGACTAACTTCCGTCACTTTCCAGGGAGAAAAACTAGAAATAGTTGATAGTTTCCATTACCTAGGTGACCAAGTCAGCAGCGGGGGCGGGTGTGCTGAAAGTGTAACTGCTAGAGTAAGAATAGCTTGGGCAAAGTTCAGAGAGCTCTTACCTCTGCTGGTGACAAAAGGCCTCTCGCACAGAGTGAAAGGCAGACTGTATGATGCGTGTGTACGAACAGCCATGCTACATGGCAGTGAAACATGGGCCGTGACTGCTGAGGACATGCGTAAGCTTGTGAGGAACGAAGCCAGTATGCTCCGATGGATGTGTAATGCCGGTACTCACACTCGGCAGAGTGTAAGTACCTTGAGAGAAAAGCTGGACCTAAGAAGCATCAGTTGTGGTGTGCAAGAGAGACGTTTGCGCTGGTATGGTCATGTGGCGAGAATGGATGAAGATAGTTGTGTGAAAAAGTGTCACACCCTAGCGGTTGAGGGAACCTGTGGAAGAGGCAGACCCAGGAAAACCTGGGACGAGGTGGTGAAGCACGACCTTCGAACTTTAGGTCTCACTGAGGAAATGACTAGAGACCGAGACCTCTGGAAGTGTGCTGTGCGCGAGAAGACCCGGCAGGACAAGTGAGTCCATAACCCGTGGCCTTCTACATGGGATGGAGCCAGCCTACGTATGCATACCTTCCCTTCTTGGGACACAAAACTCTACTTGTGAAGACGTGTTGAGGCAAGTGAGGATCAGAATTGAAATCGATCAATGGAAATTGCGGATGTGTTACCAGTGCCGGTGGCATGTCGAAACTCTACTTGTGAAGACCCGTTGAGGCAAGTGAGGATCAGAATCGAATTCGATCAATGGAAATCGATCAATGGAAATTGCAGATGTGTTAACAGTGCCGGTGGCATGTAAGAGAACTTTCCGTTTCGCGACCGTTGCCAGCACCGCCCCGTTTCGTGTCCGTTGCCAGCCTCGCCTGGCCCTCGTGCTGGTGGCACATAAAAAGCACCATCCGTTCGTGGCCGTTTGCCAGCTCTGTCTGGCACCAGTGCGGGTGGCACGTAAAAAGCACCCACTACACTCACGGAGTGGTTGGCGTTAGGAAGGGCATCCAGCCGTAGAAACACTGCCAGTTTTGACTGGGCCTGATGAAGCCTTCTGGCTTCACAGACCCCAGTAGAACCGCCCAACCCATGCTAGCATGGAAAACGGACGCTAAACGATGATGATGATGATGATGATATATATATATATATATATTCTTCTTTCAGTCTCTATCTACGAAATCCACTCACAAGGATTTGATCAGCCCGAGGCTCTAGTAGAAGACGCTTGCCCAAGGTGCCATGCAATGGGACTGAACCTGGAACAATGCAGTTGAGAAAGGTTTCTTATCCCACAGCCACTCCTTCACCTATATATATATATATATATATATACACACACACATACATACATACATATATATATAACCTCACACACACATGTGATGGGCTTCTTCAGTTTCCATCAACCAAGTCTGACAAGGCCTTGGTTAGCCTGAGGGTACCGTAGCAGGCATTTGCTCAAGGTGCCATAAAGTGGGACTGAACCCAGAACCATATGGTTGGGAGACAAGCCTCTTACCACACAGTCACACCTGTGCCTATGCCATAAAATATTTTATACAATATATTAAATTTATTCTTCTTCATTGCCAGGCTTTTTAAATGATATATTTGACATGTATATTGATATTCTTAGACTGTTGTAACTTTATTATGCACGCAGAAATCTACAATTGGCCATCACAAAACTGATTTGTGATGCAGAAATAATTTTGTGTGAATGACAGCAATATTTTAATTGCTTCCTTGATAATAAAAAAATAAGTACTTTGCACACGACTTTTAGGTTTAGTGTTTGAGCTAAAAGTTTGAAAATTGAAAAATAATATCATGGCACAGACATGGTTGTGTGTTAAGAAGCTTGCTTCAGAATGGCATGATTCTGGGTTCAATCCCACTGTATGGCATCTTGGGCAAGTGTCTTTTACTATAACCACTGGCTGACCAAAGCCTTGTGAATGGATTTGGTAGATGGAAACTGAAAGAAGCCTGTTGTATGTAGATATGTATTTGTTCTGTTACTTGTTTCAGTCATTTGACTGCGGCCATGCAGGAGCACCCACTTTTTCCCAAACAAATTGACCCCAGGGCTTATTTTTGTAAGCCTAGTACTTGTTCCATTGGCCCCTTTTGCTGAACCACTAAGTTACAGGAACATAAACATGCCAACATTAGTTGTCAAGCGATGTTGGGGGAACAAACACAGGCACACCAATATACATACATACATAGTTAGGGGTTGTGAGTCCAACCCACTAAGGAATAATATCTATCCAATATATATATATTCATTCTTTTATTCATTTACTTGTTTCAGTCATTTGACTGCGGCCATGCTGGAGCACTACCTTTAGTTTAACAAATCTACCCAAGGACTTATTCTTTGTAAGCCTAGTACTTATTCTATCAGTCTCTTTTGCCGAACTACTAAGTTATGGGGACAAAAATGCACCAACATCACTTCACCTTCAGAACACTCCTCCTCCATTGCTATACATATGTATATACATACATGTATGCATACATACATACATACGTATATACATACATGCATACATATATACATACACACATTCATACATTCATACATACATACATACATACATGCATGCATACATACATACATACATACATACATACATACATACATGCATACATGCATACATACATACATACATACATACATACATACATACATAACATGCCTCTTTCAGTTTCTGGTCCCCAAATCAACCCACAAAGCACCGGTTGACCCAACACACTTACTCAAGGTGCTGTACAGTGGGACAGAACCCAAGACCAAGAGCACATCATTCTTAACCATACTGCTATACGTGCACATTTTATACTTGAGTACACATGCTAATACAACCCATTTACTTGACTAGCAACAACAACAACCCAAACATACCATTTCTATATTCACTTGTTTGGTAGGTGTAACCTACTTTTGATTCGAGTTACCAATATAGATGCTAACTTAATTACTACGAATTTTCCTTCCTCATTTCTTGCGTTGTATCATTTTATCTCCACACACACACCAATAAATCCACCCTGATAGTCAATGTTTCTGCAATATAATCCTTAATATTCCAGTCAGAGATGGTGATATCCTTGTCATTTAATTTTATAACATCGAGAGAAGACTAAGAGGAGAATACAAAGCTCTTTAATACATCATTTAATCCTATTATTGCAGCATATCAGCATATCATCACGTTGCTAATTGAAACTCTAAATTTAATTATCTCAGTCGTACTACCCTCTTATATGATATATCTACAACTTCCGCATCAATATTTCCAGTTGTTCTCTTTCTGAAGAATATACACACATGCTTCTTTCCAGTAATGGACAGGGAGTGAAGGTTCCTGACTTTATGGTTTAGGGTATTGATCTCATGAATGCGGCAAGCTGGCAGAATCGTTAGCACGCCGGGCGAAATGCTTAGCCGTATTTCATCTGCCGTTACGTTCTGAGTTCAAATTTCACCGAGGTCGACTTTGCCTTTCATCTTTTCGGAGTCGGTAAATAAAGTACCAGTTACGCACTGGGGTCGATATAATCAACTTAATCCCTTTGTCGGTCCTTGTTTGTCCTCTCTGTGTTTAGCCCCTTGTGGGTAATAAAGAAATATGTATTGATCTCATGATTATGAGGTCATCAGTTTTATACTTGGCAACCGATTGTATCCTTGAGCAAGACACTTTATTTCACATTGCCCCAGTCCACTCAGCTGGCAAAAATGAGTGGTATTTCAAAGGGCAAGCCTTGCCACATTCTTATTTCTTTACTACCCACAAGGGGCTAAACATAGAGGGAACAAACAAGGACAGACAAACGGATTAAGTCGTTTATATTGACCCCAGTGCGTAACTGGTGCTTAATTTATTGACCCCGAAAGGATGAAAGGCAAAGTCGACCTCAGTGGAATTTGAACTCAGAAAGTTATGCCAGACGAAATACCTATTTCTTTACTACCCACAAGGAGCTAATCACAGAGAGGACAAACAAGGACAGACAAACGGATTAAGTCGTTTATATCAACCCCAGTGCGTAACTGGTACTTAATTTATTGACCCTGAAAGGATGAAAGGCAAAGTCGACCTTAGCAGAATTTGAACTCAGAACGTTACGCCAGACGAAATACCTATTTGTTTACTACCCACAAGGAGCTAAACACAGAGAGGACAAACAAGGACAGAGAAACGGATTAAGTCGATTATATCGACCGCAGTGCGTAACTGGTACTTAATTTATCGACCCCAAAAGGATGAAAGGCAAAGTCGACCTCAGTGGAATTAGAACTCAGAACGTAATGGCAGACGAAATACGGCTATGCATTTCGCCCGGTGTGCTAATGTTTCTGCCAGCTCACCGCCAGACGAAATACCGCTAAGTATTTCATCCGGTGTGCTAATGTTTCTGCCAGCTTACCGCCTTGCCACATTCTGTCATGCATTATTTTGTTCTGTTATTCTATTAGTCTTTTATTTGTTTCAGTCATTTGACTGCGGCCATGCTGGGGCACTGTATTTAGCCAGACAAATCAACCCCAGGACTTATTCTTTGTAAGCCTAGTACCTATTCTATCAGTCTCTTTTGCTGAACCGCTAAGTTATGGTGTGCATACTTATAAATACAAGCAGTTCCAAGTAGACAGGCAGAGGCAGTTGGGCAGAGGGAGAGAGAAAGTGTTCTGCTTGCAGTTGGCAGCTATGATCCGGCATCAGTTGTTAGTTGTCGGAGCACTGCATTCTTCAAAACTTCCATGCTTCCTGAGATTTGCCAACACTACACCTGATTTTCTCCCCTCCATACACACACAAGCATGTATCTGATTCATACACTGTTCACTTCCCAGACATTTGGACATTACTGCAGATGCTTTATACACACTTTTGACAAGTTGTGGTGCACCTGAGCACTGTATACAATAATTTCATTATTATTATTATTATCATACAACTTCCCTCTCTTGTCTCTCACTTGTTCACTTGTGCCATTCTAACAAATATCATTCTATCTCTTTCTTGCTGCTACGACAAGAATATATACACTCTCATACAAGGAAAAATTAACACTTGGTTATTTTATACATGCCTTCCCATCGTGGTTTGGCTATACATATTATATATCAGAGGAAATGACGAAAGACTGAGACCTCTGGAGATATGCTGTGACTGCGAAGACCCGATAAATAACGTGAGTTCATGGCTGTTTCCTGCACCAGCTTCACATAGAAGCCCCAGCCCATCCAAAGTACCTTGGATCGCAGGACGGTCTGCTGTGCTTACCTTGGATCGTAGGGTGACCTGCTGTGCTTGAGGAAACCTATTGAGTCACCAGCATCAACATCAAAAAATCAAATGGAAATTATAGCTGTGATACCTGTGCCGGTGGCACGTAAAAAGCACCTACTGATCATGGCCATTGCCAGCCTCGCCTGGCACCTGTGCCAGTGGCACGTAAAAAGCACCCACTACATTCACAGAGTGGTTGGTGTTAGGAAGGGCATCCAGCTGTAGAAACACTGCCAGATCAGACTGGAGCCTGGTGCAGCCTCCTGGCTTCCCAAACCCAGGTCAAACTGCCCAACACATGCCAGCATGGGAAACGGACGTTAAAAGATGATGATGATGATGATGACGATTATCTACAACTTTGACCACAGTCCTTATTCCTTGAAGCCCAACGCAATGACCTTCACATCAGCTTTCTCTTCTTCATCATCACACCTGTTCTGTTTGGTGACCACGCCGTTACACATTTGTACCAAACTACTGCTCTCCCCAAATGAAGTGTTCTCTTTCTTTGTATTAACTTTTTGGGATCTTTTCCCTTTGAATGGGAAAACAAGAAATTGTTGTTGACAAACAGCAGCAGTAATTTTATTCAGCTGAATACACGTCATTGATTGGTTGAAATTACTGAAATATGACAAATTTAACACGAAATAACTTTGAAAATACAAACTTTTCTCAACAACACTGAGAGTAAAAGATGTTTTATATGACACATTCTACCAGTGTCCAAAGTTTGAAAGTGTTTGGTTACAAAAAATTAATTTCTCGATCTGCCGTTCAAAGAGTAAAGATCCATGATTTTTGTTGTTTAAAGCTTAGGAATTGTCTCCCTTAGAAATTAGCTTTTAATATTTTATTCTTTACTTTAACTTGTTTCAGTCATTTGACAGCAGCCATGCTGGAGCACCACCTTTAGTCAAGCAAATTGACCCCAGATCTTATTCTTTGTAAGTCTAGTACTTATTCTATCGGTCTCTTTTGCCGAACCGCTAAGTTACGGAGACGTAAACACACCAGCATCGGTTGTCAAGCGATGTTGGGGGGACAAACACAAACACACACACACACACACACACATATATATATATACACATACATATATGTAACGGGCTTCTTTCAGTTTCCATCTACCACCATTCGATCACGTTTAGTTAGCCATCTTTCGGACCTCACCTCCTGCTTCCACCTCGAAGGGGCGGATCATGTAATTCGCAAGAAGAGACTCAATAGATCGCAGTGTGGTAGCTGCTCTACTAAGCACGTCACTCCAAACAGCAAGTCGAGTTGTATGCAAGCGATCCTTTTTGTCTCGAACTCTTCGAACGAGTCGGGGCGGGATGCGTAGACGACGACGGCGCGGACGTCGCCACCGCCGCCCACGTCCCAAAATGGCAATTCCGCCAGTGACACTGCCGCTCGTTGCGCGAATGCGACGGGCAGACGGCGAACGCCGAGCTAAGGCATGCGCCTTGAAGTTGAGACGCTTTTGGAAAACAACTCGGGTCCAGCTACAGTTCCGGCTTAAAGGCGTTCAGCCGTTATCGCTCAGAGGCAGCCTGGCACCACCGCTCTATCGAGCGAGCGCGCAAACTGTTGCTCTAATCCTGCAGTTACTCTCTTACTGGACGGGATAGCTGTAACTTAGTTGACATTGCCGAAGCCTGTCTAAGGTCGGCTAGAGAAGCATTGGCGGCAACAGTCACGATGGACGATGCGCGAGAGCACCACCGCCTTAGCAGTCAGTATTCGTACTGAAAATCGAGATCGAGCGAGCTTTTGCCCTTTTGCTCGACGTGTGGTTTCCATCCATGCTAAGCTCGCCTTCCCAGGAAGTTTTTGACTGATTTTCCAGGAAGATACAAAGTCCTCGGAACTTCCTAGGAAGTTTTCGTCATTTGGCGAACAGCTAGGTCATTTTATTGATCTCGTTTGGTGAAACCCTACGTCATTTTATCGACCTCGTTTGGCGAAAAGCTAAGTTATTTTATCGATTTTTCCAGGATGTTTCCGACCAAATTTCCAAGAAGTTGGGGAATCCTCGGAACTTTCCATGAAATAATCGGTACTTTCCAACCAATTTTCCAGGAAGTTGGGGAATCCCCGGAACTTTCTATGAAACCATCGGAACTTTCCAAGAAGTTTCCGATCAATTTTCTAGGTATTCGGGGGAATCCCCGAAACTTTCCAGGAAATTTCCGATCAATTTTCCAGGAAGTCAGGGGAATCCCCGGAACTTGCCATGAAATCCTCTGAACTTTCCAGGAAGTTTCCGAACAACTTTCCAGGAAATTCGGGAATCCCTGCAAGTTTCCATCGAATCCTCGGAACTTTCCGGGAAGTTTCCGAACAATTTTCCAGGAATTCAGGGGAATATCCAAAAATTTCCATGAAAACCTCGGGACTTTCCAGGAACTTTCCGAACAGTTTTCCAGCAATAAGGGGGATCCCTGTAACTTTCCATGAATTCCTCGGAACTTTCCAGGAAGTTTAGGAACAAATTTCCAGGAAGTTCGGGAATCCCTGGAAGTTTCCATGAATTCATCGAAACTTTCCAGGAAGTTTCCAGGAATTCTAGGGAATCCCCGGAACTTTCAATGAAATCCTCGGTACTTTCCAAACATTTCCCCAGTAATTAGGAGGAATCCCCGGAACTTTCCATGATATCTTCGGAATTTTCCAGGAAATTTCCCACCAATTTTTCCAGGGAGTTGGGGGATCCCCGCAACTTTCCATGAATTCCTCGGAACTTTCCAGGAAGTTTAGGAACAAATTTCCAGGAAGTTCGGAAATCCCTGGAAGTTTCCATGAATTCATCGAAACTTTCCAGGAAGTTTCCAGGAATTCTAGGGAATCCCCGGAACTTTCAATGAAATCCTCGGTACTTTCCAAACATTTTCCCAGTAATTAGGAGGAATCCCCGGAACTTTCCATGATATCTTCGGAATTTTCCAGGAAATTTCCCACCAATTTTTCCAGGTAGTTGGGGGATCCCCGCAACTTTCCATGAAATCCTCGGAACCCTCCAGGAAGATTCTGAAAATTTTCCAGGGAGTCAGGGGATCCCCGGAACTTTCCATGAAATCCTCGGATCTTTCCAAGAACTTCCCGAACATTTTCCAAGTAATTGGGAGGAATCCCCGGAACTTACCATGAAACCTTCGGAATTTTCCAGGAAATTTCTCATCAATTTTTCCAGTTGGGGGAATCGAGGAACTTTCCATGAAATCCTCGGAACCCTCCAGGAAGATTCCGATTCAATTTTCCCGGTATTTAGGGAATTCCAGGAACTCTACATTAAATCCACGGAACTTTCCATAAAAGATTCTGACAAACTTTCCAGGGAGTCAGGGGATCCCCGAAACTTTCCATGAATTCCTCGGAACTTTCCAGGAAGTTTCGGAATAAATTTCCAGGAAGTTCGGGAAACCGTGGAAGTTTCCATGAAATCCTCGGAGCGTTCCAAGAAGTTTCCGAATAATTTTGCGGGAATTCGAAGGAAACCCCGGGACGTTCCAGGAACTTTCCGAATATTTTCCCAGTAATTATGAGGAATTCCTTACAAATTTTTGCAGGAAGTCAGGGGATCAGCGGAACTTTCCAGGAATTTCGGAACAATTTTCCAGGAAGTTCGGGGAATCCCTGGAAGTTTCCATTAAATCCTCGGAACTTTACAGGAACTTTCCGAACATTTTCCCAGTAATTAGGAGGAATCCCAGGAATTTTACATGAAATCTTCGCAATTTTGCAGGAAGTTTCTCACAAATTTTTCCAGGAAGTTGGGGGGAATTGCCGGAACTTTCCATGGAATCTTCGGAACGTTCCAGGAACTTTCCGAATATTTTTCCAGTAATTAGTAGGAATCCCCGGAACTTTCCATGAAACCCCCGGAACCTTCCATGAAGTTTCCGAAAAAATGTCCGGGAAGTTGTGGAATCCCTGGAAGTTTCCATGAAATCCTTGGAGCTTTCCAGAAGTTTCCGAACAATTTTCCAGGAATTCGGGTGAATACCCAGAACTTTCCATTAAATCATCGGAATTTTCCAGGAAGTTTCTTACCAATTTTTCAGGAAGTCGGGGAACCCCCGGAACTTTTCATGAAATCTGCGGGACTTTCCATGAAGTTTCCGACCAAATTTCCATGAAGGCGCGGGAATCCCCGGAACTTTCCATTAAATCCTCCCAATTGCCAGGGAGTTTCCGACCAATTTTCCAGAAAGTTGTGGAATCCCTGGAACTCTCCATGGAATCCTCGGTATTTATAAAGAAGAATTTTCTGTAAAAAACTCTTGTCTCAGTCATTGGACTGTGGTCAGGCTGCAGCTCCACCTTGAAGGATTGTAGCTAAACAAATAGACCCAAATATCAGAGTAAGCAAACAAATGTGAAACAAGGTGGGAAACAATAGTACTAGAGGTAAAATAATATGCTTTATTAAAAAGCATAAAATATCACAAAAGCTGTTTCACGTTCCCGTTCGTCGGAAGTTTTGTTTAGAATTCCAAAAATTGTTCGACAAATGGGAACATGGGACTCGAGTAACAGTTTTTGTGATAATTTTGCTGCTTTTTAATAAATATATATATAAACTCATAAAATAAGGATAAATTTCATGATCAGGATAATTATCAGGTAGTGAGCATGGAAAACAGCAATTTATAGTAATTTATACATTAAATTAATAATTATCTATTTCATATATATATATATATAAATATATAATCCTTTTAATGGAGTAAGTATGGAGGATATAAGTCTTGCTTTGACTTTCTCCCTTAAAATAATTATATATATATATATATATATATATATATAATTATTAATTTTTTATATATATATTTTTTATATATATATGATGTCTGATCAATAAGTGTCTAAAGCACACAGAGTGAAGCTGCTTAACAAAGAGTGACCTTGACCTCTGCTGTGCTTGTGCACTCAGTTTTAACAATCTAGTTCACTTCCACTGTTTACAGCAGTGCTTGGAAGGATGGTGTGTAGTGTGTAATTATTGCATTGACCATGACAGAGAATGTTGTCATAGCAATACCAGATCAGAGGCCTATGTAAAGTTGCAGAAAATGTATGGGGAAAAGTGTAGGAGTCGCACGCAAGTGCACAAGTTGCTCATATGTTTCGAAGATAGCAAAAACAAAATGTCGATATTGATGAACGTTGAGGTTCTAAAATGTACTTGATGATAAAATTCATTTAGCAATGATATCAGGATGGATTAAATGAGAGTTTTACAAGTCCAACAGCTGCTTTTTGTGCAACACCATCACTGTGGCTTTTGACATAGCTAAATGAATTTTATCATCAAGTACATTTTAGTACCTGAACGTTCATCAATATCGACGTTTTTTTAGCTATCTTTGAAACATCTGAACAACTTGTGCACTTGCGTCTGACTCCTACACTTTTCCCCATACACTTTCTGCAACTTTACATAGGCCTCTGATCTGGTATTGCTATGACAACTTTCTCTGTCATGGTCAATGCAATGATTACACACTACACACGTTCCTTCCAAGCACTGCTGTAAACAGTGGAAGTGAACTATCACCCAGTGCTTTTTACATAGCGCCATCACCAGTGCTTTTTATGCAACACCATCACTGGTGGTTTTGATATGGCACCATCACCAGTGCCTTTTTTATGTGACACCATCACTGGTGCCTTTTTATGTGGCACCATCACTGGTGCCTTTTTATGTGGAACCATCACTGGTGCCTTTTTATGTGGCACCATCACTGGTGCCTTTTCATGTGGCACTACCACCAGTGCGTTTTACATGGCAACATCACTGATGCTTTTCATGTGGCACCATCACCAGTGCTTTTTCCGTGGCCCTAGCATCAGTACTTTTTTTACAAAGCACCAACATCAACAGGGTCATAATGTACCTTGCAAAACCAAAAACCCAACCCCTCAACTGGAAGACGGGGAGTCAAGTGGTGTCAGAAACCTTTTACAAAATCTCTGGCTATTGATCAACAATATACATTTTTTATTAATGTTTGTAGACGCATGGTTTTTTTGAGAGTTCGTTACTTTTACCTACTAATTAGACATTGAAGGTTCAAGTGTGCATCATATCATTTTACAACATTGTTCAGAACTGTTCCTTTTTTTGTGCAGTTTCAGTTTTATTTTGTGATTAGGAATGATTATCAAAACACAATATTTCTTGAGATAATTATTTAAAGAGAGATAATTATTTTGGTTTTCAATTTGAAATTATGAGATAGAAATTAAAAACAAAAACAAATTCATTTTCCCCCACTCTCTCTCTCTCTTTTTCCATCTTTCTCTTTCTCTCTCTCTCTCTCTGAATAATTAACTCTAAAAGTTGTGATTATATGAAAGCTTTGTCATTATCATAGTTTGAAACATAAATTCCTGCTGTTCCTCCTCCTCCTTCAACTCCCCTTTGTCCTCCTTATCATTACGGTCATCGTTATTGTCATCATCACCATCATCATCACCATCATCATCATCATCATCATCATCATCATCACTATCATTATCATCATCACTTTCATCATCATCATCATCACCTTCATTATATTCATCATGGAAGACGGGTGTTGAATGATGATGATGATGATCATCATCATCATCATCATCATTATCACTATCATTATCATCATCACCTTCATTATATTACCATCATCAGCATCATCATCATCACTATCATTAACATTATCACCTTCATTAAATTCATCATGGAAGACAGGTGTTAAATGATGATGATGATGATGATGATGACAATCGTCATCACCATCGTTGTTGTCATCATTGTTGTCATTATCATCAATCTGCAAATTCTTGTTCTGTTCCTCCATGGAAATACACCTTCCCCAACACAGGACCTAGGCATTTATCATTATCACCTATCACATGGCTCTCAAGGTTCAGCATCCTAAAATCCTAAGATTGCGACCCAAATTTCTTTTCATACCTTCCTCAGTTTTCCTCTTTCAAAACTTTCTTCTTTTTCAAGTTACTTCATCTGTCTTTACCTAACCATTACCCACCATTTGACAAAAGAAAAAAAAATGGTAAATACTCTAATGCTCACAAATTTGTGTGCATCAAGCTGCCTGCTGGGGTCGTTGACATCACCCCAACCTCATATACAATGGTCTCTGCATTGCATTGGTTGCTGAGAGGCCAAGAGGTGCTGCATGTGCATGAGCATCTTGCCTCTGTCTCAAGTGTGGGAACAACAGAACCACATTGGACAAACGTATTCCCTCCTTTATAATATAGAGAAGAGGTGCAATGCCACAACCCCAGTTAGGCATGTTTGGCTGTTGAAGAAAAGTGCTGTGAATTACAACATCGAATGGAGAGTGCTACAGAGGTGCAAGTCTTACCGCAACAGTAGAATGAGATGTAGGCTTTGCCTAGTGGAGGAAAGAACTATAGTAAAGAAACCTCATCACCCAGGCACCTACCTTAATTGCAAAAGCGATGTTTTCTGCTCATGCCCACATGAAAGGAAATATGTGATTGGTTGCCAACTGACCACATCATCATTATAAGCATTAAACTCCCATTATCAGTACTTCCCACCACCACAATCTAATAGTTCAGGGCTGTGTTCATAACACACAACCATAGATACATAAACCCCCACACACACACACACACATATATATATATATATGTATAAATTAGAAAAACAAAACACCTTATATCAATTCAATAATGAAAACTTAAAGTGGTCAGTGTGATGATAAGGAAGAAGAGGAGGAGGATGTGGTCATCATATCAAAAGGATGATGATGATGATGATGATGAAAATAGTGGGGATGGTTTTGGTGGTGGTGGTTATAACAACCACACCACTCCCAACACCATCACCAATACCATAATCAACACCATGAACACAACTACCACCAACAATATCGCCACTGCCGCCACCACCACCACCACTACTAGTAACACCATCAACACCAACACTACCATCAAAACTGATGTTGATGAAGGACCAACGTCCAAAACATCTTAACCTTCTCTCCTTCTGTCGACTGTACTGATTGAACTCTTCCACAAAAGAAAAAAAAAAGAATCTCAAATGATAGATTGGTTTCAAAGTTACCAGAATACTGCAATCTTTCCGGAAAATTCTTTGGTGCATTAAAAATACCCATCAAATTGATCTCTTCAATTCTCCTCCCCCACCACCCACCCACACTCCCATTTTGTATTTATCTATCAATATTTTTGTCTGCCAACATTTCAATGAATCAAAACCGAAAAAGAAATTGTCTTCTTTTTTTTATGTTTCTCCCTTCCTACCACTTTCTCTCCCTTTCTCTCCCTTTCTCTCTTTCTCTCCTTCTTGCCATCTCCCCCTCCCTTACTTCGTCTCTCGGTGGAGGATAGTAGCGGTAACAATGGTGGTGGTAGTGGTGATGTTGTGGTAACAGTTTGAGATTGGTGGGGATGGTGGTGGCTGTGGTGGTGGTGGTAGTGGTGAAGGCGGTAGTAGTGAAGAATTTACTGATAATGGTAGTGGCGGTGGTAGTGGTGGTGGTATTGGTGACAGTGGTTGTTGCAGTAGCCTTGATGGTAATGGATGAGGTAGTGGTGGCTGGTTGTGAAGGTGGTACTACTGGTCTTGGTGGTGGTGGTGATGGTGGTCGCAGCAGCGGCAGTGGTGGTTGTGGTGGTGGTAGTTGTGATGGTGGTGGTGGCGGTGGTAGTTGTGGTGGTAATGGTGTTGTTGTTGTTGTTGTTGGTGGTGGTGGTGGTGGAGAGACACGGTGGAGGTTGCTGATGGTACGTGTCATAGTGTCTAAGCTAACATACTATGAAAGATTATTTGAGATCTTGCACAAGTTATATATATGCAAATTGCTTGATTGAGCAATGAAAATCAACTTCAATTATAACAATCATTAATCAGGTGATGCTGTTTAGTCAGACGTGGCTTGGTCTGCTTCCAGCAGAATCTTGTCTAAGCTATCGGAAATATGGTTGTATCAGAAATGAACTTTCAAAACACTTAGCTCTTCTAAATTTTTCTCCATCTTCTTCTATAATATACATATATATATACATATATGTGCACATGTGTGTGCGTGTACATATATATATATATGTTGCTTTATTACCCACAAGGGGCTAAACATAGAGGGGACAAACAAGGACAGACAAACGGATTAAGTCGATTACATCGATCCCACTGCGTAACTGGTACTTAATTTATCGACCCTGAAAGGATGAAAGGCAAAGTTGACCTTGGTGAAATTTAAACTCAGAATTTAGTGACGGGCAAAATACCGCGAAGCACTTTGCCCGGTGTGCTAATGTCTCTGCCAGCTCGCCTTTTATATATATATATATATATATATATATATATATATATATATATATATATATATATATATATATATATATTATATATATATATATACATATATATATATATATATATATATATATATATATATATATATATATATATATATACATATACATACATACATACATACATACATACATACATACATACATACATGGAGACACATGGCCCGGTGGCAGACTTGCGGTTGAGGGATCATGGGTTCGAATCTCAGACCAGGCAATGTGTGTGGTTATAAGTGAAACACCTAAGCTCCGCGTGGCCCTGGCAGAAGGGAATGGCGAACTTCTGCTGACTCTTTCACCACAACTTTCTCTCACTCTTTCCTCCTGCATCTAGCAGCTCACCTGCGACGGACCAGCATGCCATCCAGGTGGGGAACCTATATGCCAATGAAACTGGGAAACTGGCCCTTATGAGTCAAGTATGGCTTGAGAAGGAACAAACAACAACAGAGGTGCTTTATACATGATGCCAGCACAGGTGGTCTTTTTCATACCAGGTAACACTGCACTTGGTTGATATAAGTCCTTTTAAAAGACAGAGACTACAGAAGAAATATAATGTGAATGACATGGTTTTGCTAAAATATAACAAAAAAAAATAACAAAAAGAAAACAAACTAATAATTGCTGGTAGAAAAATTAAATCAATAAATTGTCTCCATATGTTATGGGTTCAAATTCCGCTGAGGTCGACTTTGCCTTTCTTCCTTTCAGAGTCGATAAATTAAGCACCAGTTGAATACTAGGGTTGATCTAATTGACTGGCCCCACCTCCCCAAAAAT
>NC_042997.1:201075583-201080583 GCF_006345805.1 Octopus sinensis | reverse complement strand
ACCGATTTGTGTCATTCGATGAAGTTGAAGAAGCCTGTCAAGAATTTTTTGATTCAAAGCCAAAGGATTGGTACTTTGACCAAATCCAAAAGCTTGCAGATCGTTGGCAGAAGGTCGTGGAAAATGATGGTCTTTATTTTGAAGAATATCTGTTGTTGTTTTTGAATGAATTCTTGCATAAAAACCATTATTTTAAAATGGTGCCCGAACTTTTGTTCCTCAACCTAGTAATTTATGTTAGGGGTTACAAAAGGGTGAAAATGTTGAGAAACACTGGTCTAGACTGTCACCATAGAGGCACATGGCTTAGTGCTTAGGGTGTTGAACTCATGATCATAAGATTGTGGTTTCGATTCCTGGACCGGGCAATGAGTTGTGTTCTTGAGCAAAACATTTCATTTCATGTTGCTCCAGTCCACTCAGCTGGCAAAAATGAGTAACGCTGCAATGGACTGGCATCCCATCCAGCTGAGGAACACATACGCCATGGAAACCGGGCCTATGAGCCTGGCTAGGCTTTAAAAGGGCACATTTATTTTAGTGGAGGCACATGGCCTAGTGGTTAGAGCAGCGGACTCGCGGTTGAAGGATCGCGGGTTCGAATCTCAGACCGGGCGATATGTGTGTTTCTGAGTGAAACACCTAAACTCCACCCGGCTCCGGTAGAAGGTGATGGCGACCTTCTGCTGACTCTTTCACCACAACTTTATCTCACTCTTTCCTCCTGCATCTTGCAGCTCACCTGTGATGGACTGGTGTCCCATCCAGGTGGGGAGCCTATATGCCAAAGAAACTGGGAAACCAGCCCTTATGAGCCAGGCATGGCTCGAGAAGGAACAAACAACAAACTAGACTGTCACCATATTTATACATACTCATATTATACATACTTTCTCTTGCTAATACATCTGTCACTCCATCAGTCACACATGCTCATCTAATTCCTCATGCATATATAACAGAGCTTACCCTCCAAACCAGATCTATGCATCAGAATAACTTTTGAGTAATTGCTTAAAATAACAACATCAAAAATATCTGGTTTTGATTGGAAGACAAAGATTCACCTCCTGTCTATATGGCATTGCAACGGTAAGTGTAATGATATATATTGGAGTTGGCAATGACCAATTGTAACGGTATGTATTATGATGATTGTTGGAGGTCGGCAGTAATCAATTGTAATCATGTTGATATTGCAGATGAAAGAAGAACAGTGATCAAAGTTGAACACAAATACTCTTTTATTCTTTTACTTGTTTCAGTCATTTAACTGCAGCCATGCAGGAGCACTGCCTTTTAGTCGAGCAAATCGACCCCAGGGGTTATTCTTTGTAAGCCTAGTACTTATTCTATCGGTCTCTTTTGTCAAACCACTAAGTTACGGGGACGTAAACACACCAGCATCAGTTGTCAAGTGGTATTGGGAGGACAAACACAGACACACAAACACATACACGCACACATACATATACATATATACGACGGGCTTCTTTCAGTTTCCGTCTACCAAATCCACTTACAAGGCTTTGGTTGGCCCGAGGCTATAGCAGAAGACACTTGCCCAAGGTGCCACGCAGTGGGATTGAACCCGGAACTATGTGGTTTGTAAGCAAGCTACTTACCACAAAGCCACTCCTACCATTACTTTGAATATAACTAAACCACGACGGGGGCTGGTATAATATAATTCATAGAGTATGCAAGAGATAATGTAGATTTTTCTCGTTTAGGTGTGTTTGTGTTCTTGTCATTCTAGCAGCAGGGAAAAAGATAGAGTGATCATCATCATCGTTTAACGTCCGTTTTCCATGCTAGCACGGGTTGGATGGTTCGACCGGGGTCTGGGAAGCCAGGAGGCTGCACCAAGCTCCAGTCTGATCTGGCAGTGTTTCTACAGTTGGATGCTCTTCCTAATGCCAACCACTCCATAAGTGTAGTGGGTGCTTTTTACATGCCACCGGCACAGGTGCCAGGGGAGGCTGGCAGCAGCCATGATTGGTTGGTGCTTTTTACATGCCACCGGCACAGAAGCCAGTCAAGGCAGTACTGGCATTGGCCACGTTCGGATGGTGCTTTTTACGTGCCACCAGCACAGGTATCACAACTAGGAAAGTGAGCTAGAAGAAGTGAGAGTGGTGGGACAAAACAGCTGTTTCGTTGGTGATTTACCATAGTTGTCCCTCTGAGCCTTTTCATTCAGCCAGTCAATCAGCTTCCCTGTTAGTCGGTTCTCACTAACTGACTTTGGCTTACGGAGGTTCAGCATTTATAACTATACAAAACTAGCTAGAAAAACAGATATATTGCAGAGAACAAAAGATATTCTTTGGGAGTTGAACTATTATCTCAATTCAACTCTCCACTGCATACGAAAGGTTAGAAGAGTCAAGTGGCAAAGACATAAATTGACTTAGCAAAGCCATATGTTAAATGTAACTGCTGTCAATCATTATTTTTCTGTGAGAAATCTGCTGTTAAAATATTTTGGGAAATTTGCCAATTCAGGTTTGAATCTACTCTATGCCTAAATGAAATTACTACAGCATCTATTCCAATTTGACTAAGAAATATTTCACATGTGTGAACCCAGCAGTTTGCAGATTGTGTTTTAATGGTTATCATGAAATCAACCAAATATGCACTTATACTGGTTTTGAAAGTAAGCTTCTCATTATTTTATCAACCCCAAAAAGGATAAAAAGCAAAGTTGACCTTGGTGGAATTTGAACTCAGAATGTAAAGATGGACGAAATGCTGCTAAACATTTTGCCCAGCTTGCAACCAGTTCTTCCAGCTTGCCACCTTGTATATACATATTGAGTTCATTCTACTTTCACTTTCACACTCCCAGGACTGGTTCCTCTCTACTGGTTTGAAGGTCATATCTCACACTCATGTGTTCCATTTTTGGCAAGCATTCTGCCACATTGTAACTTTCTAAGCACCAACCTTCCTGCAATCTGCAGCACAACACCACACATGGCTAAACATGCAGATGCAATGCCAGAAAGGATAGAAAAATTTAATGACATAAATTGTCTTTAAAACTCCAGAGAGTTTTCGAAAAGATGCCCACAATCCAACCGTTGGTGATTGTAGGTAATGATAATGATGATGATGGTGGTGGTGGTGGTGGTGGTGCTGGTGGTGATATCCTCTACTTCCGTCCCTTCTTCTTCCTTGTCCTCTTCTCACCTCTTCCTCATCAGAAAATGGTGAAAAAGAGAGTGGAGAGCCAAAATGATAGGAGTGAGAGAATGGTCTGTGAGAAAGCAGTGGAATACATATATATATATATATATATATATATTATATATATATACATACATATATAAATATATATTATATATATATATATATCTATATATATATATATATATATATATTAGATAAACAACTTATAAATAAGGGCAAACGAATATTTCTAATGCCAAATATGCCGAATTGGACATATTGGCCATAAACATATAATTTTTTACAAAACGCACGCTACTCCAAAAAGTTCGACAGAAATTTCTTAAAATTCCATTATTATACCATATCGACAAATTTCAGGGTTAGTTCATAAGAACCCTCCATTCGTCAGTGATAAATGTGGCAAAGAAATAAATGAGATATTTACTAGCATGCGTATTGTGAAAAATTATATGGTTATGGACAATATGTCCAATTTCGGCATATTTAGCATATTTGCCCTTATTTATAAGTTGTTTATAATTTTAACCTTTAAAGGTTAATATGCTGGCCATTGATAAAATTTTGTTTTTTTTCGAAAAAAATTTTATCCTACATTAAATATATATATTTTTCCAACCCATGCTAGTATGGAAAATGGGTGTTAAACGATGATGATGATGATATATATATGTGTGTCTGTGTTTGTCCCCTCAACATCGCTTGACAACCGATGCTGGTGTGTTTACGTCCCTGTAACTTAGTGGTTCAGCAAAAGAGACAAATAGAATAAGTACTAGGCTTACAAAGAATAAGTCCTGGAGTTGATTTACTTCACTAAAGGCAGAGCTCCAGCATGGCCACAGTCAATTGACTGAAACAAGTAAAAGAGTAAAGAGTATTATTATTCAAGTCATTGCCTGGAATCAAACTTCTAATCTTGGGGTTAGTAGCCCATGCTCTTAACCACTGCACCATATGTATGTCAAATGTAAATAATGTAAATAGTGTACATAATTCCTCACCCCTTAACTATAGAACCGTAACACCAAAGGCCTCGTCCATTGCCTCTGTGGGGCCCAATCTGCATAAAAATTTTTGCATAAAAACCCTCAGCAAAATTCAAGTTCTTTCAAAACCGAACCGTAAAACCAAACATTCACTCACACACGCAGAAGAAGTATCTTACCACTAAAGATATGACAGAGAAAAGTTGGTTTCAATTAAATTTATTGGTTCTTTAATACAAGTTTACAGAAAATTACAATCATATTTCTTGGTTTCTACTTACTCACTGCTGTTCTGTATTGTAGCAATCTAGCTTGGTCGGAATACAATTTATTTTCCCAAAATAATCTCTATTTTCGGAATATCACATTATATTTGTTGATGAATGCTTGTTGAAG
The DNA here is from genome assembly GCF_006345805.1 of Octopus sinensis. Lineage (NCBI taxonomy): Eukaryota > Metazoa > Mollusca > Cephalopoda > Octopoda > Octopodidae > Octopus > Octopus sinensis. Next base: position 201,076,000 of record NC_042997.1, on the reverse strand, counting down.
CTCCTTGAAAATGGAAGCAAATAAATTGAGGCTGGCTACCAGTGTGTAAGCATTAATTTTTGTGTTAATGTGGTATATTTGTATGGTTATATTTGTGGTAACACTGTAAATTTAGTATTGATCGTTGATAAATTAGTAGCAATAATGAGCAAGATATGGAACAAGAAACATTTCCATTAGATGCAATATCTATATATGTATATATATATATATATATATATATATATATATATATATATATTAATATATATATATATTATATATGCATATAATACATATATATAATATTATATATATAATATATATATATATATATATAATATTATATATATATATATATTTGCATATATATAATATTATATATATACATATATTTACATATATATATATATATATACATATATATATATTATATAT
>NC_042997.1:201070834-201075483 GCF_006345805.1 Octopus sinensis | reverse complement strand
AACCAACTTCACAAGAACATCTCCATCAACTAACATGTCCTTCAGTATGAAAATTTGTCACTTGAATGCTCAGAACGACTGTCATTCGACCAGAAGGTGATAAGGAACCATCGTTGTGGTAGCCCCCCCCCCTCCACTTCGTAAATGTTTGAAATTTTGGCCTCATTGTTAGAATCATAATTAGCAGCAGCAGTAGTTGCAGCATCTTCATCATCATCCTCATTGTCATCGTCATCATCATCATCATCATCATCCTCATCATCATCCTCATCATCATCTACATCATCATCATCATCCTCATCGTCATCATCATCATCATCCTCCTCCTCATCATCATCATCATCATTGTCATCATCATCATCATCATCATCATCATCGTTATCCTCATCCTCATCGTCATCATCATCATCATCATCATAATCATCCTCATCCTCATCCTCATCATCATCATCATCGTCGTCATCAACATCATCGTCATCATCATCTTCATCATCATCATCATCATTTACATCATCATGATCATCATCTACATCATCATCATCATACTCATCATCATCATCACTATCGTCAGATCATCATCCTCATTTTTGCCCTCATTTACCACCTATTTCTATTTCTTTACTACCCACAAGTGGCTAAACACAGAGGGAAAAAACAAGGACAGACAAACGGATTAAGTCGATTCCATCAACTCCAGTGCGTAACTGGTACTTAATTTATCGATCCCCAAAAGGATGAAAGGCAAAGTCAACCTCCCAAAAATAGATTTGAACCAGAAACTACTTCTAAAGTAGGAACTAAGGATTATAATAGTCTTACCCACCAACCCACTTGTTGTATGTGTGCGCGCGCGCATATATTCCTTATGCATTTGAAAATTGAGTTTCCCTATGATATTGTTTCACTTTTATTCTTTCAGTTTTAATTTTATTTTGATAACACTAAGATCATCTTTTTTCTATTATATTTGAAATAAATGAATAATTTACATCCTAATGTAAACCACATTACACATCGGCAACTTTGTCTTTATGGCCACCACAGCAGAATGGTGTGTCAGTGTATATGTGTTGAATGACATAACGAACGGATGGAGGTGAAACTCTTGACAAAAAACAATGAAGTGGCAGGTGCAAGGTATATAAAAATACACATTTACCGTTCAATTACCTGTTAATAATTATCGCAGCAGTTGTAAGGCTGCCAGGTAGTTGCAGTTACATATTTACCCTTAAATTAACAATTCATCATCATCATCATCATCATCGTTTAGCGTCCGTTTTCCATGCTAGCATGGGTTGGACGGTTCTACTGGGGTCTGTGAAGCCAGAAGGCTTCATCAGGCCCAGTCAAATCTGGCAGTGTTTCTACGGCTGGATGCCCTTCCTAATGCCAACCACTCCGTGAGTGTAGTGGGTGCTTTTTACGTGCCACCCGCACAGGTGCCAGACAGAGCTGGCAAACGGCCATGAACGGATGGTGCTTTTTATGTGCCACCAGCACGCGGGCCAGGCGAGGCTGGCAACGGACACGAAACGGGGCGGTGCTGGCAACGGTCGCGAAACGGAAGGTTCTCTTACATGCCACTGGCACTGGTAACACATCTGCAATTTCCATTGATCGATTTCCATTCTGATCCTCACTTGCCTCAACGGGTCTTCACAAGTAGAGTTTCGACATACCACCGGCACTGGTAACACATCTGCAATTTCCATTGATCGATTTCCATTCTGATCCTCACTTGCCTCAACGGGTCTTCACAAGTAGAGTTTCGACATACCACTGGCACTGGTAACACATCTGCAATTTCCATTGATTGATTTCGATTCTGATCCTCACTTGCCTCAACAGGTCTTCACAAGCAGAGTTTTGTGTCCCAAGAAGGGAAGGTATGCATACGTAGGCTGGCTCCATTATATATATATATTAAGAAATTTATCTATAATAATTATTGTGGCATTTGCCGTCAAATTAGCATTTCATACAAGTGCTTCTATTTGGTTAATTCATACTGCATACAAAAATAAAAACACACTACATACATACAACTGCTTACTAAAATAGGGAATAATGTATAATTTCTTTCTATGTTCATAATGTGTTGTTTACAATATTGGGAAAAATATGCCACCAAAGAAAAGACGTAATCTCTCCAGAAACAAGTATAAGGCAAGGAGGATTGTAGAAAACCAAAGGCGAGAGTCTGAAGAGAGAAGCGAGATGAGATTTTCTCAAGATCAGCAAAGGGATGCTGCAGCACGTCAGACAGAGTCTCAAGAGGGAAGGGAGATGAGACTTGCCCAAGATCAGCAAATACATGCTGCAGCACTTAATGCTGGATCATTAAATCGATGTTTTAATGATTAGACAGAGGTCCAATAGAATAGCTCTTAGAAACAGACTATGTACAAATTCGCTCTTCACAACACCTGGAGTTGTTTCCATATATGATCCATCCCATTCTTATAAAGATAATAACTCTGTCCAAATTGGTGTGCTAAACACAAATTGTCATGACTGTAGAACTTTAATATTTTCAAATGAAACACATGGCATGTGCTTCTCAGGCTGTCAGGTAAAATTGCCAGCACTACCAGCTCCTTCTCAACACCTTATGGATCTTCTGGAAGGCACTTCCATCCAGTCAAAAGATTTCCTGAACAATATCAGATAATCCAACTCTGCATTTCAAATGACATCGCTTGGTGCATCTAAGAAGATAGTTAAACATGAATTTATGACAACGTCAAAGTTCAAGAGTAAGTCTATCACCTCATTGGGTTCCTGTTACCCACAAATGAATAACCACAGTTCCCCCAAATTTATTTTATGAGTGATGTAGGACAACAAACTCAAAGGAGGTGTCAACATTTCAGATCATGGGTCGTGTTAGACACAGCGTAGACTGCTGCAAAAGAAAGTATATCCACTGACAGCTTTACGGTGCGTTCAAAAATTACATAACCCCCACCTCCAATTTTCCATGACAGGTTAGGGCCTGAAATACTCCAAATGGACGCAAAGCATGTTGCTTAGTCGAATTAGCCCATCATTTACTCCACAAATGTTTTTGTTGTCAATGCTGCACTTTCCCATATCACCTGTTTCAACATAACTGTAATATAATACATACAAACTATGCCAGTTTAATCCTGAGCAACGCTGGGTATCTCTGCTAGTAGTATAATATAACAAATAATTAAAACAAATATATATCGTACAGTTTGTTTGATTCATATCCAGTAGTGAGTTTATTTAAAAAATCACATTTATGTATATGAATCTCATCAGGGTCATATTTGTCTAAAACAATAGACAAAAGTTTCATGCAAGTACTTATATATACATACATACGTATATATATATATGATAGGCTTCTTCACAGTTTCTGTTTACCAAATCCTTTCACACTGCATTGGTTGGCCTTGAGTATAGTAGAAGACACTTGGCCAAGTTGCTGTGCAATGGGACTGAACTTGAAACCAGGTTGTTGCAACCTGAACTTGTTAGTCACACTGTAATATTAATCTTTCATTAAAGGCAACCATTTGAGTTAATTTTAATACTAGACTTACTAATTGGGGTATAAAGTTAGCAGTATATTTAGTTTTGCTTTGAAATTTTTCTAAGTACCCTCTGTGGTTCTCTACCAATTATGGAAATTTCATTCCATAGCACTTGATGATTTCCTTTTTCACACCAGATGTTTAACCAATCCTGATTTGGACATTTCTTTTCTCATTAAGGCTGCCCAATGTTCTATTCTATATTTAGAAGCCATCCAGTTCTTCTTTTGTTATAAATTCTGTAAATACATGCCATATAATAATAATAATAATAATGATGATAATAATAATAATGATGATAATAATAATAATAATAATAATAATAATAATAATAATAATAATAATAATAATAATAATAATAATAATAATAATAATAATGATAATAAAAAATTAACTGGAACGGCTCATGTACTGAGAAGAGCACTATCGCTGTGAAAATAACATCCATCCATGAATTTATTTATTTATTAATTTTTAAATACGTATTTTATCTGTGAATTTGCGCGTGTAATCTGGGAATGCATATGATGCCCTTTTCTGCCCTAGGTGTATGGAAAACACTTGGTGAGAAACGGAAGAAAATTTGAAGAAAGGAGGAAAAAAACATAATAATAATAATAATAATAATAATAATGATAATGATAATGACATCAGTGGTTGTAGGAGCACTAGGAATGATAAACAAAATGAACTGAAAATCATTTGAGAATGATCTCTGGCTTATCATCCATACAAGAAGTGCAAAAGATTGTTTTAACTGGTACATCACATGTATTGAGAAAAGCATTGAGGCTGTGAGAACGATTACAAGCCATGTAAGCTTCATTTAATTTTGTAAATGAACGATCAGGTGTGTTTATTTTAATAGCCTATCAATTTATATCACGAGTTTCAATGCCCTAGGTGTTGGGAAGATAATCTGCAAGAAATGGAAACAAAATTGAAGGAAGAAGAAAAACTCATGATAATGATTTAAAAAAAATGGATAATCAATCAATAAATGATAATCAATAAATAAATGAAAGAAATCTAAAAAGAATATTTAAATATATCAAAGAGAAAATAATTCTTGCAAAAAAAACG
>NC_042997.1:201045834-201065834 GCF_006345805.1 Octopus sinensis | reverse complement strand
TCTACCAAATCCACTTACAAGGTCTTGGTCGGCCCAAGGCTACAGTAGAAGACACTTGCTCAAGGTGCCATGCAGTGGGACTGAACCCAGAACCATGTGGTTGGGAAGCAAGCTACTTACTACACAGCCACTCCTGCACCTATAGATACAAGGCTTGAGATTTTGGAGGAAAGGATAATCAATTACATTGACTCCCCAGTGCATAACTGGTACTTATTTTATCAACCCAAAAAGGATTTAAGGCAAAGTCGGCCTTTGCAGAATTTGGGATCAGAATACAAAGGACAGATGGAACACTACAAGACGTTTTGCCCAACATGCTAACAATTCTGCCTGCTCACTTCCTTAAACACCAGTTTAATAATGGCCATTGTATTACTAAAGTTTTCGTTTATTTTAAAACTAAATGAAAGAAGTGCAATGTATTTCAACAGAAATATGGTCACAAAAAGGTTAATTAGTACAACATCGGTAACATCTAATATATGCCCACGGGCATATGACATAGTGGTTAAGAACGCGGTCTACTAACCTCAAGATTCCGAGTTCGATTCCAAGCAGTGACATGAATAATAATAATAATAACAATAATAATAATAATAATAATGATAATAATAATATTAATGATAATAATAATAGAGAATAGGAAGTCGGACATAGTCTTAATTGAGAAAGAAAACAAACTATGCTGGATCATAGATATAGCATGCCCAGCTGACAACAAGGTATGCAATAAGGAAGAAAGAAAAGTCAAGAGATATGACAGGTTTGCTTGGAAGGTTAAGCAGTTGTGATCGGTGAAAAAGGTAATAGTAGTACCAATAATTGTTGGAGCCCTGGGAACAGGGAGCAAAAATCTCGAGAAGTATGTGGAACAAATAGGAGCTGCAAAAAGGGTGGAGCTCTTGCAGAAAACAGCACTGCTTGGAACCACTCAAATAGTCCAGAAGGTGCTCAAAAAATAAGAGGTGTTACATTAGTTCACTGGTAGTGAACAGCTTACACTGTAGTACATCTCCAGTGTTAGAAGCTGTGCATAGGCAACAACAACAACAACAACAATAATAATAATAATAATAATAATAATAATAATAATAATAATAATAATAATAATAATAATAATAATGATAATAACAACATCGAAAAGTACCTAAGGAATGAGAACCCAGGTTCGAAATTTACCCACTACTCCTGATGAAGGCTGGAGGGTATATCAGCCAAAACGTGTTAACAACAAGATGAGGACAAATACCCGTCAAATGTAAATAATGTGAATAATCTAATATTTCATTCAAATTTCTATGTCATGATAGATGTGACACACTAAATACTAAACAGAAATATTGCAATAAATGAGCCAAACAGATTTTGATGCATCCAGAAATCATAAATGCAATATGTAATACAGTACTGCTTACATATTTCCTGAGTGATTAACAAAGTTTCACCAGCCAACATATTACAAGGAATTCGCTATGTGATTGTTTGACCTGCTGGAAATACCAACCAAATCCCTTCATGTTATAGGCTACCTGTTTTTAAAAGGAAAATCGCATCAGATACTATAATGCTAGATTTTTACAAAGACGGGTTGGTCACAACTGAAACATCTCTGATAGCAGATTTTACTGGGAAAGCCTATAATTATAATATAATCAAAATCGATCAAAAATCAATGAAAATTGTAGTTGTGATACCAGTGCCGGTAGCACATAAAAAGCACCATCTGAACATGGCCGTTGCCAGCGCTGCCTTGACTGGCTTCCGTGCCGGTGGCACATAAAAAGCACCAACTGTTCGTGGCCGTTGCCAGCCTCGCCTGGCACCTGTGACGGTGGCATGTAAAAAGCACCCACTACACTCACAGAGTGGTTGGCATTACGAAGGGTATCCAGCTGTAGAAACACTGCCAGATCAGACCGGAGCCTGGTGCAGCCTCCTGGCTTCCCAGACCCCGGTCGAACCGTCCAACCCATGCTAGCATGGAAAACGGACGTTAAACGATGATGGTGATGATGATGATGACCGGGACTAAACAACATTAAAAATAGCACAATTAATAATCCACATGAATTGTTCCTTTACTGTCTTTCTTTTACTGCTTCATCCCAAGCCCATCTGACACACATTTCCCCTCCTCTTATCAGTCTTCCTGTTCCTCATCCTGAAACTATATTCTAAACATTCAACTTAATACTTTCCCTCTGGACTTCCTTCCCAGTCCAGATGTTTCCAGCTGCATCATAATAATATTAATGAAATTATTGTATGCAGTTCTCAGGTGCACCACCAACTAAATTTCATGGTAGACATGAACAACATTGACTTATTCAGTCAAAAAGATCAGATAAAGTTTATATCTCCATGTTCTTTTGAAGACCAAATAATATTAGAACAAAAAGTGAAAGTGAAACAAAGAGGGTCAGAGAGAAAGAAAATGCAAAATTAATCTCATTTTATTAGTTTTATTGGATTTTTTTTTCATGAAATGGGAATCAATAAACAGAAAAACAGGTTCATTTCTCAATTTTCAATTCAAATAAGAAACTTTATAAATGGAAGACACTTTAAGTAACAAACAATCTGCAAAATATTTAGAAAACATTTTAATCAAATCCAGAAAAATAGGTGAAATTCAAGAAAAAATAGAGAGAGATTAATCAGAGTTTGAATAGACTAAATATTTTCTTATTTATTAATATACTGGAAGGATTTCATTGAAAAATTTTCCAACTTGGAATTTACAAATATTTAATTTTGCCTGTTTCTAATATAGGACCTTTATCTACATTTTGTAAATAATGGTTGTTTAAATTTAGTATTTAATTTATATCAGCACTCTTTTCTAATAATTTCTCTATGGAGTTAAAAATGCGTTCTTCAATCAATGCATATAATGCAATATTCTTAAAAATAGAGATTATTTTGGTAAAATCTAAAATTCTGATTTGGCCTTTGCTAGTTTTCTACAGCACAACAGATGTAACAAAGTTAAAATCCAAAAATATTATTCCAACTACACTAAGGCCTGCCTGTTATATGACAGACAGGTAACTTTGGAAGTAAACTTTGGCCACAAAGAATGATAACAAAAAAAAGCATGCCATACATCATCATCATCATCATCATTTAACGTCCGCTTTCCATGCTAGCATGGGTTGGACAATTTCACTGAGGTCTGGCGAACCAGAAGGCTGCACCAAGCTCCAATCTGATCTGGCAGAGTTTCTACAGCTGGATGCCCTTCCTAATGCCAACCATTCCGAGAGTCTAGTGGGTGTTTTTACATGCCACTGGCATGAGGGCCAGTTAGGCAGTTCTGGCAATGGCTCGAATGTTGCTTTTTATGTGCCACCTGCACAGGAGCCAGTCCAGCGGCACTGGCAATGACCTAGCTCGAATGTATTTTCACGTGCCACAGCACAAGTGCTAGTAAGGTGACACAAGTAATAATCATGCTCAAATGGTGCTTTTTATTTGACACCGGCATGGAAGCCAGTTTGTTGCTTTGGCAACAATCACACTCGGATTGTGCTCCTAGCGCTCCACTAGCACAGATGCCAGTCATCAAATTTGATTTCAATTTCGATTTCACTTGCCTCAACAGGTGTTCGCAAGCAGAGTTTAGTGTCCAATGAAGGAAAGGTACGCATAAGTGGGCAGGTTACACCTCTGGCATAGGCCACGAGGTTATGGTCTCACTTGCCTTTCTGGGTCTTCTCAAGCACAACATATTTCCAAAGGTCCCGGTCACTAGTCATTGCCTCGGTGAGGCCCAATGTTCGAAGGTCACACTTCACCACCTCATCCCAGGTCTTCCTGGGTCTAACTCTTCCACAGGTTCTCTCAGCCGCTGGGTGTGGCACTTTTTCACACAGCTATCCTCATTCATTCTCGTCACATGGCCATACCAGTGCAGTTGTCTCTCTTGCACACCACATCTGATGCTTCTTAGGTCCAACTTTTCTTTCAAGGTACTTACACTCTGTCAAGTATGCATACTGACATTACATATCCATCGGAGCATAATGGCTCCATTCCTTGCGAGCATACATGCAATAATTATACTTCGTTTCTGATACTGGGCCAGTGCTTGTATTTATTGCTATTGGTGCAATGACCCTCCCAAGATACAACATGATAATTACAATTTAACTTTCATCAAATTTCTTGGAGCTTTTTCAGAATGATGAAATAGATATTAATTTTGAAAAGGAAAGTTTTTCAATCACATGGCTCCGGGTTCAGTTCCTTAAGCAAGTGTCTTCTACCATAGCCTCAGACTGATCCTTGTGAGGAGATTTGGTAGATGGAAACTGAAAGAAGCCCATCGTCATCATCATCATCATCATCACCACCATCATCATCATCATTTAATGCCCTTTAAATGATGATGATAATGATGATGATGACAGGCTATATATATATATCTATGTGAGTATGTTTTGTGTCTGTGTGTCTCACCACCCACCACTCAACAACTGGTGTTGGTGTGTTTACACCCATGTGACTTAGCAGTTCAGCAAAAGAGTCCGATAAAATAAGTGCCAGGCTTTAAAAAAAAAATAAGTACTGGATTTAATTTAATGGACCATATATTCTTTAAAGTTGTGCCCCAGCATGGCCACAGTCTAATGACTGACAGAAGGGAACAAAAGAAAATAGAAGATATCAAAAACTTGTGCTGCATTTAAAGTGGCTATGTTATGCATTGGAGACCAAGGGTTGTATGTTAGCGAGGCAGATAAGCCTAAGTCCACCAGGCACAGTAATTGGTACTGATAATAGGACATGGCTGACAACTCAAAATATCACAAACAAATCCAAACAAATGAACAACTGCCTATGATATGTTGGCAGGTAAATTTGAAAGGTACGACATGTCCCTTTGTCTCCTTCCACAGCACAGACACATATTTTATGTTGTTTAATGACTGTCTTATCTTTAGGAAACATTCATTATTTAAATGGAAATTCTTCTAGAAAGACTGTCAGTTATATGCAATGAGTGGATGACAACAAAATCATAGCAGTGGTGTGCCACCCTGTTATTTGATTGTTGTTACATAAAATATCATAACCAGAAATATGAATTTCATATGTATCATAATCCCTATGATCAAAATATCGGTTTCATATTTTGGCACAAGGCCACCAATTTCAGGAGGAGGGGAGAAAATAGATTACATTGGTCCCCAGTGCATAACTGTTACTTATTTTTTCAACACTGAAAGGAGGTAAGGCAAAGCTGACTTCAGCGGAATTTGAACTTAAAACCAAAATCAGACAAAATGCCACTAAGCATTTTTCTGAGGATGCTTATGATTCTGAGCCTGACACTTTTGCTTGCCACAAAATATTAAGAATTACATATTTAACCTGAAAGAACATAAAACTGGGATATGGTGATCCCATAATGTAGTTTTTTTAACTCTTTTTTTTCTGCAAATCATAATTGTAAAATAGGGGTTCATTTTATGCTGAAAAATATGGTATTCAGTGAAAAATAATAAAAAACAGAAGTTTCTTGCAATATTTTAACAACTACTGATGTATGACTTGGATATTTTAGATGAAGGGAAGACCAATATTATATGAATATCAATAGATATCAGATGATATCTGTCTGATAAATAAAAATTTTAGGATCCTGCCTGAAATGAACCAAACTTTATCCACCGCAACCTAAACATGTAATAAATTAATGACAACCAGCTTTCCAGAATCTGTATTCATTCCCACTGTTTGCCAATCTGGTTCTGATGTTATTCTTGTATAGGTTGTTTACAGAACTTATTCTTTGTTTAGTTGTGGTGATATAATTGATATCTTCAAAGGTTTAGTTTGTGCAAACATGTATCTCAGAAATGCTTTGTAGTAATGAGAATAGAATTTCTACAGATATTAAAGATTAATTCAATTCCAAAAATGAAATCTCTTGGTTCCTTCTCCTCTCAGAATATGTTTACATTAAATATGTTTTAAAAATCCAAGTGAGTGATGAATGTATATTTTGGAAATAGGACATGTGTATATCAATTATATGGTTCTTTGAAATTAGTTTAATACTGTTCACAATGTATATTGGAAAACAGGTGCAAATATGATAACATGCAATTAAGAAGTTCACTTCTCTGCTATACATTTTAGGCAGTAGTTCTGAAACACAGCTCCCAGAGCTGCATGCATCCTTCAAGCACCCTTCTGGTGGCCCTCAAGCATCCTACTGGTGGCCCTTACGGTCTTCCCACTATAAATATACTAAATTTTTTAGTTAATTGACTTGTGAGATTTTTTGGAGTTTTTTTGGTGTGGTCCTTAAAAAATCCAGGTTTTGGATCTGACCCTGGATATTAAAAAGGTTGAGAACCTCTGGTTTTGGAGATTCAATCCCACTGCATCAACACCCTCAGCTGGTGTCTTCCACTACAGCCATGAGCTGACAAACCCCTTGTGAGTGAAATTTGATAAATGGAAAGTCAAAGGAGCCCATTGTACGTGTGTGCATGTGTATATCTGTGTGTACATGTTTGTGTAAGTCAGGATGTATTGCCATTGACTTGACATGTGTATGCTAACTGGAAATAACGCTTCCTTGTTTCCATAAACGTTGCCATTTGTTTGCAATCTACTTCAAGAGCTGGTCCACTCTCCTGGAGCTACCTTGACATGTGTACACAGAATGTAAGGAAGAACATTATCATTCATATAATCAGTAATGATTCTTTGTAGTCTTCTGCGAAAGCATGTCCATGCTGTTCTTTGTTGAATAGAGTGGGGGGAATTATGATCTTGTTTGAAAATGGATAAGCATCTGGTCACCATGGAAAATTCTATTTCAATGAGATCTTGCCTGATCCATGCAGACGTGGAACAGGTGGCATTAAAATGATGGAAATGATCATTGCGAAATTGTTCAGGTTTTCAATGAAGAATTAGAGGATAAGATGATAGTGGTGGTAATAATAATAATAATAATAATAATAATAATAATAATAATAATAATAATAATGGTTTCAAATTTTGGCACAGGGTGAGCAATTTCATGACAGGGACTAAATCGATTACATCAACCCAGTGCTCAACTGATGCTCATTTTCTTGATCCTAGAAAGAAGAAAGGCAAAGTCAACCTTGGTGGTATTTGAACTCAGAACATAGAGTCAGAAGAAATGCCATTTTGTCTGGCGTGGTAACAAATCTGCCAGCTTGCCAACTTTACTCTTTACTCTTTTACTCTTTTACTTGTTTCAGTCATTTGACTGCGGCCATGCTGGAGCACCACCTTTTAGTCGAGCAAATCGACCCCGGGACTTATTCTTTGTAAGCCCAGTACTTATTCTATCGGTCTCTTTTGCCGAACCACTAAGTGACGGGGATGTAAACACACCAGCATCGGTTGTCAAGCAATGCTAGGGGGACAAACACAGACACACAAACACACACACATGCATATATATATATATATACATATATACGACGGGCTTCTTTTCAGTTTCCGTCTACCAAATCCACTCACAAGGCATTGGTCGGCCCGGGGCTATAGCAGAAGACACTTGCCCAAAATGCCACGCAGTGGGACTGAACCCGGAACCATGTGGTTGGTTAGCAAGCTACTTACCACACAGCCACTCCTGCGCCTATTGATATTATTGATAATAATAATAATAATAATAATAATCTTTTCTACTCTAGGCAGAAAGCCCGAAATTCTTGGGGAGAGGGGGCCAGTCGATTAGATCGACCCCAGTATGCAACTGGTACTTAATTTATTGACCCCAAAAGGATGAAGGCAAAGTCAACCTCGGCAGAATTTGATCTCAGAATGTAAAGACAGACAAAATACATCTAAGCATTTTGCCTGGCATGCTAATGCTTCTGCCAGCTCGCCACCTTGAAGTTACCAAAATATTCTTTTCTACTCTAGGCACAAAGTCCGAAATTCTTGGGGTGGGGCCAGTCGATTTGATCGACCCCAGTATGCAACTGGTACTTAATTTATTGACCCCAAAAGGATGAAAGGCAAAGTCAACCTCGGCAGAATTTGATCTCAGAATGTAAAGACAGACAAAATACATCTAAGCATTTTGCCTGGCATGCTAATGCTTCTGCCAGCTCGCCACCTTGAAGTTACCAAAATATTCTTTTCTACTCTAGGCAGAAAGCCCGAAATTCTTGGGGAGAGGGGGCCAGTCGATTAGATCGACCCCAGTATGCAACTGGTACTTAATTTATTGACCCCAAAAGGATGAAAGGCAAAGTCAACCTCGGCAGAATTTGATCTCAGAATGTAAAGACAGACAAAATACATCTAAGCATTTTGCCTGGCATGCTAATGCTTCTGCCAGCTCGCCACCTTGAAGTTACCAAAATATTCTTTTCTACTCTAGGCAGAAAGCCCGAAATTCTTGGGGAGAGGGGGCCAGTCGATTAGATCGACCCCAGTATGCAACTGGTACTTAATTTATTGACCCCGAAAGGATGAAAGGCAATGTTGACCTTGGCGGAATTTGAACTCAGAATGTAAAGACAGACAAAATACCTATTTCTTTACTACCCACAAGGGGCTAAACACAGAGAGGACAAACAAGGACAGACAAAGGGATTAAGTCGATTATATCGACCCCAGTGTACAACTGGTACTTATTTAATCGACCCCGAAAGGATGAAAGGCAAAGTCGACCTCGGCGGAATTGGAACTCAGAACTTAGTGGCAGATGAAATACCGCTAAGCATTTCGCCTGGCATGCTAATGTTTCTGCCAGCTCGTTGCCTCAATAATAATAATAATATTAACAATGATCAAGAAATAGATATCAACCAGCAATATATGAAAAGTCAATTCCAATTTATTGTATACGGCCAGATATAAAAATTGCTTATAAGGAAATGCAATTTTCATATCAGTTTGTCTAATTATGTTTGATGTTCTCACACAGTGTGAAAGGCTCTTGAGACTGGGGAAAATTCTTCTGGAAAAACATAAAAGAAAAAGTGAAATGGAAATAAGTTCTTTAAATTCCCTGCAGACAGAAAAACTAAAAGATATTTGACAAGTGTGAGCTAGACATTTTGCTGGTAATTGCTCTGATAATCTGACTAATGGTTGCTGCAAGAACTCATCAAGAGTAGGCGGTATAAGACAGCCAATCTTTTATCTGGAAAATTGTTCATTCAGGCATGGCTGTGTGGTTAAGAAGTGTGCTTTCAACCATGGGGTCTTGGGTTCAGTCCCATTCAGCTGCCCCTTGGGCAAGTGTGTTTGTCCATAGCTTCAGGCTGGCCAAAGACTAATGAGTGAATTTGGGAGATGGAAACTGAAAGAAGATCATCTATATGTGTGCTAAAATTGTTGTAGGAGTGACTGTGTGGTAAGTAGCTTGCTTACCAACCACATGGTTCCAGGTTCAGTCCCACTGTGTGGCACCTTGGGCAAGTGTCTTCGACTATAGCTTCGGGCCAACCAAAGCCTTGTGAGTGGATTTGATTGACGGAAACTGAAAAGAAGCCCGTCATATATATGTGTGTGTGTATGTGTTTGTGTGTATGTGTTTGTACCCTCAACATTGCTTGACAACCGATGCTGGTGTGTTTACGTCCCCGTAACTTAGCAGTTTGGCAAAAGAGACCAATAGAATAAGTACTAGGGTTACAAAGAATACGTCCTGGGGTTGATTTGCTCGACTAAAGGTGGTGCTCCAGCATGGCCACAGTCAAATGACTGAAACAAGTAAAGGAGTAAAAGAGTAATACACACACACACGAATAAAAACATATTTTCATCCACTTAGTCTGTTGGAGAATCTCAATTGATCAACATGTAGTTTCCTTAATGTCTATTGGTCCTGGATATATTTTACTCTAAATATTCAAAATGTAAACTTATTTTATTCTCTAGGTTTGTAATTTATATTGAGTGTGAATTGAAACAATTGTAGGTATTATTAAAAATGTTAATAAATTAATTTATATCCATTAAACCTCTCCATTTTCTTACTTAATAATATTTGATATTTATAATACACCTATTTTTATATTGAAGAGATATTTCTCAAACAATATGATATATTAAACCAGTGTATTTTGGATGAAACCATCCCTATAAGAGGTTAGTATCTTCCTGTAGTGACTACATATATATATATATATAATATATATATATATATACAGGGGGGGGGACAAAACAATGGAAAACACCTTAAAATTTGAAACAAATTTATTCTACTATGGGGTAGGACTGCCTTTGGCAGTAATTACAGCTTGAATTCTATGAGGTATGGACTCATACAAAGTTTGAATTGTTTCCAAAAGAATTTTTGTCCATTCTTCGGCTAAAACAGTCTCCAGTTCTTGTAGTGATGATGGTGGAGGATATTAACTCCTTACTTGTTTTTCTAAAATGCACCATAAATGTTCAATGATATTGGGATCTGGGGACTGCGGTGGCCAGATAAGATGTTCAACTTCACTAGAATGTTCCTTGTGCCATTCAGTAACAACTTTAGCTGTGTGAATTGGTGCATTATCATTCTGAAAGACTGCATTTCCCTCCGGAAACAGTTCCACAACCATAGGATTAATTTGATCAGATAAAATGCTTAAATAGTCATGACTATTAATTGTGCCATGGATTTCCAAGATATAGCCCCCCCCCCACCCAGATCTTCACCGATCCTTGTCCATGTGTAACAGTTGGAAGAAGGTAATTTGGGCCAAATGCTTCTTTTGGTTGTCTCCACATGTATATTCAGCCAGTGTTTGGAAATAAGGTAAAGGATGACTTGTTCGAGAAAATAACATTCTTCCATTGCTCTAGCAACCAATTCTGTAGGTTTTTACTCTATTCTAAATGCTTTGCACCATTTGTTGTTGAAAGTAGTGGTTTTCTGATTGCAGCCCTCCAGTGAAATTCGACTTTGTGCACCTCCTGGCGAACAGTTTTTGTGGAAACTGGGTTCTTGAGGTGGTCATTAAGCTCTGCAGTAATTTTGGGAGCTGTACTTTTGTAATCCTTTCTAAAAATTGATGTAAGAGTCCGACGGTCCCTATCTAAAAGTTTTGGTTTTCTTCCAGAGTTTTGTTTCGAGAAGGAGGTTTTTCTCTCTTTCTCAAGGGCTGTCATTAATTTCGAGACAGTACTTCTTGATACACAAAACATTTTGGCTGTTTTCATTACACTAGCATCTACCATACAAACATCAACAATTTGACCTCTTTGAAAGCCCGCTAGATCTATCATTTTAATGAATTTTAATTACCTTTTTCTGATGGTATCTGAAAAGAAACAGCAATTTTAGCAAAACATATAAAGCAACCCTAATAATAAATCAAAAATCATAAAACAAACAAGCTTTTGACGATTTTATAGATACTTTAAAATTATGATGCTATGATGCTAGGTGTTTCCATTATTTTGTCCAGCCCCTGTATATAAAGAGCATATAAAGAGTGGTTGATATAAAAGGATAAAGTCAAGTGCCCTGGTGCTGAATTTTACAATAGAATATCAGAGTGTTTGTGTGCATGGCTGCAGCATAAGCAAGTAAACCGTATTTCCATTCATCTCTTTATTGTTAATATCTGTTGGTAATATCTCTTAACAGAAGTGCTAATGTTCTTTTTTATGGATACAGAAGGTGGGATTTGAACTCAGGAGACAAAAAGAACATGAACAGATTCAACATGGCATTTCATCTGGTACTCCATCAATTCCACCAACCCAACATCCTTGAATAGTTAATATTTTATGGACAGACGTCAGAGCATCGGTTTGAATGCTTAGGCAGTGAGCTGGCAGAAATGTTAGCATGCCAGGTGAAATGCGTAGCCATATCTCATCTGCCATCATGTTCTGAGTTCAAATTCCACCGAGGTCGACTTTGCCTTTCATCCTTTCGGGGTCGATAAATTAAGTACCAGTTACGCACTGGGGTCGATATAATCAGCTTAGTCCCTTTGTCTGTCCTTGTTTGTCCTTTCTGTGTGGGTAGTAAAGAAATAATTTTATGGACCTCCAAAAGGATGAAAAGCAAAACTATCCACATCAACATTTCAAGACAGGATATAGAGAATTGGAATAAATGTCACCAAGGTGTCAATTTGATGCTTCAATGATTCAGCCAATGATTCACAATGGTAAAACATGGTATCATGTGATCAACTAAACTATAGACCTCAAGCAGGGAGGTATTGTCTCTTGTTACACAGATACTCGTATAAAATTACTTGTTAATTCTGAATCACATTAATATATTTTCAGAGATTCACAAAGTGAAAATCATAATGGAAAATATGAGCCTTTTTTAGCTTAATCCAACTCCTAAGCTGCTGACAAGCCTTTTCAATTACATAGATATGTGACTGCCCACGTTACTATTTCTGGGATATACATCGCTGGTCACAATGCACTTCACATTGTTTTAGCTTTCAAATGATGCCACCTTACTGGCAAGTTAAGCAGGTCAACATTCCTCCTGACTGGAAGACTATTCTGTTGCAGGGTGACCTTTTTACAGCTGAGAGGATTGGAGCAGTGTGAAATAAAGTGTTTTGCTCAAGAACACAACATACACCTGTCTGAGAATTGAACCCTCAATCATATGCCTTGAGGGCTATAGTTTGGTTGATAACAGAATTATGAGCCTTTTCTTGCTTAATCCAACACCTAAGCTGCTGACAAGCCTTTTCAATTATATAGATATGTGACTGCCCTTGTTACTATTCCTGGGATAGAGACCTCAAGCAAGGAGGTATTGTCTCTTGTCATGTAATTCTACCAAACTACTTCTTTTATATAAATTTATGTCAGCATTACTGTTGTGCTGACACCATAAATGTTATTTGACTTTTCCAAAAATATTTTTATTTATACTTTTGCTTGGCAGCTGTACGAATGTTTTTGTTGTTATTATTGTTACAATTAACAGTGTTGTGCACATTTTGTTAAAATATTAATAATATCCATGGAATAATTGTTTACTGAGCTGTACATGTTTCTGCATTTATTACAGTTAAACTTTTTTTCCTATATTTTTTTGTTCGTAAAATATGGTCTGTTCATTATTTCTTTTGAGAACATTCCCTCTTCTTCTTGTTGTTGTCGTCCTTGTAAATGTTATTTTTGATAAGTGTTCGCAAATGAGACACAAAAGATAAATCGCTAAAAAACAAAATTCAAAATAAAATGTAGACCTTAAAGAGCCTAACAATATGGAAAACACATTTTTGGGTTTTCTAGAAGGATTTTTTTATGAAATAATCTGAAAAGAAATAATTCTCATTCAGTAAGAACATGGTAATAATCCAAAATCTTTGGAACTTATCAAAACTATGTCTTGCCATGGTAAGAACCAGCAAAAACGACAATGGTATTTATAATTATCATCAGTTTCCTTTTCATGTCCACTTTTCCATGTTTGTATGTTCTAACCTTACTGTCCATTCA
This sequence comes from Octopus sinensis, assembly GCF_006345805.1. Lineage (NCBI taxonomy): Eukaryota > Metazoa > Mollusca > Cephalopoda > Octopoda > Octopodidae > Octopus > Octopus sinensis. The sequence goes on along the minus strand of NC_042997.1, from coordinate 201,052,391 downwards.
ATTTTCTGATTGCTACCACATTCTTGATCTCTCCTCTCATTATCCTATTCAATTGCCCCAGTCTCTTTCCATGTCTCTTCCATCTTCATCTGTATTCTCTTCCTCTAGTTTGGTTCTTTGTTTTCATTTCTTCAGGTTTCGGCTTGTAATCCTACGATGTCAGCTACAACACTAGCGGCAGATGTGATTAACTGGTTTGTTTCACTGATTTTCTCTGTTTTAGCCAAGCCCAAACACCACTTGTTTTCCCAGTGGTTCTCCTTACTTTCCCTTTGCCCATATCCCTTAACATTTCGTGGCATTTCAGTGTTCACTCTACACATAACACTTATAGCATTTCTCCTTCTCTTCATTGTTCAAGCCTTAAGCAACATTTACAGCCACTTGGCTTGCTAGATTAACTTCACTTTTTAATTCATCAGCATCAACTTCATTATCATCCCCCTCATCATCAACGTTTAACCATTTCCATTCCATATCCATACTTGCATGGTTCAGATTAAATTTGTTGAGGTAGATTTTCTATAGCGAGACGTCCTTCCTGTCATCATTCCTCACCTATTTCCAAGCTATTCTCTATTATTCTCTATTACTTGTTTCAGTCATTTGACTGTGGCCATGCTGGAACACTGCCTTTAGTCGAGCAAATCGACCCCAGAACTTATTCTTTGTAAGCCTAGTACTTATTATATCGGTCTCTTTTGCCGAACCGCTAAGTTACGGGGAAATAAACACACCAGCATCGGTTGTCAAGCGATGTTGGGGGGAGAATCACAGACACACCAACATATACACACACATAGATATATATATATATATATATATATATATATATATATATATACGACGGGCTTCTTTCAGTTTCCATCTACCAAATCCACTCACAAGGCTTTGGTCAGCCCGAAGCTATAGTAGAAGACACTTGCCCAAGGTGTCACGCAGTGGGACTGAACCCGGAACCATGTGGTTGGTAAGCTATGGCCAAATATATTTTCAAGACCAAGCATTAAAAACGAACAAACTTGAGAAAATATGTGTATGGGGAGAAGGTGTCAGCAAAATGTAGTGAGGGATCTGGGATGAAAAAATGGTACACATTGTTGCAGAATGTCTTAGCCCAGGGAGAATATAAGAAATAAAGGCGTGGCTTTGAAACTGGAGTGGTTGGCATTAGGAAGGGCATCCAGATGTAGAAACTCTGCCAGATCAGATTGGAGTCTGGTGCAGCCATCTGGTTCTCCAGACCTCAGTCAAATCGTCCATCCCATGGTAGCATGGAAAGCAGGTGTTAAACGATAATGATGATGATGATGATGATTGGGTCAAAAGAATACTTGAGTCAGAGATATGCAAGATTTTATGGGATGTTCCTATTCAGACGGATAAGAATCTAGAAAATGGTAAACCAGATATAACAATAATAGACGAGGAAAAGTGAAGTTGTCTATTAATTGATCCATTATATCTGTTTCATAGCAAGATTGTAAAAAAAAAAATGACAAAAAATAAAAAAAACACAATCCCTTAAAATTTGAGATTATGGGAATTTGGAATATGAAAATTGTAAAAGTAGTGCCTGTAATAATTCGTGCATTGAGAACTGTAAGCAAAGATATAGACAAATAGCTGAAGGAAATGGAATAAAGTGGAATATAGGAATAGGCATAGCACAGGTGTAGGCATAGCTGTGTGGTAAGAAGCTTGCTTACCAGCCACGTGGTTCTGGGTTCAGTCATACTACATGGCACCTTGGGCAAGTGTCTTCTACTATATTTTTTGGCTGACCAAAGCCTTGTAAGTGGATTTGGTAGACAGAAACTGAAAGAAGCCTGTCATATATATATATCATCATCATCATCATCATCATTTAACGTCCGCTTTCCATGCTAGCATGGGTTGGACGGTTCAACTGGGGTCTGGGGAGCCCGAAAGCTGCACCAGTCCAGTCAGATCTGGCAGTGTTTCTACAGCTGGATGCCCTTCCTAACGCCAACCACTCCGAGAGTGTAGTAGGTGATTTTATGTGCCACCGACACAGGTGCCAGACGAGGCTGACAAACGGCCACGCTCGGATGGTGTTTTTTATGTCCCACCGACACAGGTGCCAGACGAGGCTGGCAGACGGCCACGCTCGATGGTGTTTTTATGTGCCACCGACACAGGTGCCAGACGAGGCTGGCAGACGGCCACGCTCGGATGGTGTTTTTATGTGCCACCGACACAGGTGCCAGACGAGGCTGGCAGACGGCCACGCTCGGATGGTGTTTTTATGTGCCACCGACACAGGTGCCAGATGAGGCTGGCAAACGGCCACGATTGGATGGTGCTTGTTACGTGCCCACAGCACGGAGGCCAGTCGATGCGGGACTGGCTACGGCCACGTTCGGATGGTTTTCTTATGTGCCACGTGCCACCGGCACTGGTACCACAAAGATACAAATTCCATTGATGTTCATCTATTTTGATTTGTTTTGATTTGATTTGATTTGATTTTCACTTGCCTCAACAGGTCTTCACAAGTGTCACAAGAAGGAAGGTATGCACAGGTGGACTGACTACGTCCCAGGTAGGGGCCATGGGTTATGGCCTGACTAGTCTTGCCGGATCTTCGGATGGTGTTTTTATGTGCCACCGACACAGGTGCTAGATGAGGCTGGCGAACGGCCACGATCGGATGGTGTTTGTCATGTGCCCACCGCACTGACTACGGCACTGATGGATTTCTTGTGTGCCACAGGCACTGGTACCACAAGATACAAATTCCATTGATGTTCAAATTCCATTGATGTTCATATATATATATATATATATATGCATATATATGCATGTGTTTGTGTGTGTCCCTCTAACATCACTTGACAACTGATGTTGGTGTGTTTATGTCCTTGTAACTTAGCAGTTTAACAAAAGAGACCAATAGAATAAGTACTGGGCTTACAAAGAATAAGTCCTGCAGGTCGATTTGTTTGACTAAAGGCAGTGCTCCAGCATGGCTGCAGTCAAATAACTGAAACAAGTAAAAGAATTAAAAAGAATTAAATTGGCCTCTAGAGCTTCTATGGAAGGTTTGCATCTTGGGGACAAGAAAGATTATTTGAGGGGTTTTGAGCACTTGAGAGGTTATTGAAAGCTTGTGGATATTTAAGATTACAGGTGGCAGCCTGCTACCCACGTAAATTCTACCAGGATTCAGACCGAACCTGAAGCAAACGGAATACTACGAATTTTGGCATCAGCCCAGCAGTTTTTTCAAGGAAGGGAGTTAGTCAAATGTATCGACCCCCTCCCGCCAGGACTTGATTGGTATGTTTTCTTAGTGGGCCTAAAAGGAGGAAAGACAAACTTCAGCTCTGTGGGATTTGAACTTAGAATGTAAAGTTTCAGGTGAAATGTTAGGAGGCATCTTGTCTGATGTGTTGATAATTCTGCCAGCTTTTGCCAGCTTAATAGCAAGAAGAAGAAGAAGAAGAAGGAGGAGGAGGAGGAGGAGGAGAAGGAGGAGGAGGAAGAGGAGGAGAAGAAGAAGAAGAAGAAGAAGAAGAAAGGAAAAGAAGAAAAGGTGATGATGATGATAATGATGATGATGATGATGATGATAGCAACATGAAGAAGAAGAAGAAGAAGAAGAAGAAGAAGAAGAAGAAGAAGAAGAAGAGAAGAAGAAGAAGAAGAAGAGAAAGAAGGGAAAGAAGAAGAAGGTGATGATCATGATGATCATGATAATGATGATGAAGAGGAGGAAGTGGAGGAATTAATGGGTATCTTGGGAAAGATAAATAATATACAAACACATGATGAAGCTCTTTAGGAGAGTGACATACATAAAACATACAGAAAAGGCACCGCAACACACGTATTATATAGAATGCTTTGAAGACAACAGAAAAAATTTGAAATTAGAAATATTGCATTTCTAAATCTCTCAGAGAGAGTTATGCAGTAGCAGCATGATAGAATGATGGCTTGTTGCCAACTTAATATGGCTGTCCCAGGAAAGGGGAAAATGCTACTGTTATTTAGCCCCAAGAAGCACTGTTTCTAGTTGGCTATGCAACACAAGTGTTCTGTGTTCTTAAGCTTTCAAACAGAGGAGATAAGCATCTCCACCCAACAAAGCCTATATCCAGAGACTAGTTTCAGGATAGTTGCCCTTCATTAGTCTGGAGTAGCTTGGCTTTGCTAGCAGTTAGTGCTAAATCGCTGTTGAAAACTTATAGAATATCAAGTGAAATAAATCCACTGATCTACAAATTGAGAAATATTGCATGTCTAAATCACTCAAAGAGAGTTACAGCAAAACCCTGCAAGTAAACAAAACACAAAGACAATGTTCAATTTTATAGGAAAACCATTTAATAAAAACAACATCATTGGAATAACAACAACAACAATAAGAATAATTCTTTCTATTATTGGTGCAAAACCCAAGGCGGCAAGCTGGCAGAACTGTTAGCATGCCGGGCAGAATGCTTAGCAGTATTTTGTCTGCTTAAACATTCTGAGTTCAAATTCTGCTGAGGTCGACTTTGCCTTTCATCCTTTCAGGGTCGATAAATTAAGTACCAGTTGCATATTGCAGTCAATCTAATCAACTGATCCTCTCCCCCAAAATTTAATAATAATAATAATGATAATAATAATAATAATAATAATCCCTTCATTCACTTATGTCTGTTTTTGCGCACACCGTGTATGTGATCTGTTATGACATAACGACTGTCCGAGGCCAGATCACTGCCCCTGATGCGGGCCATTTTGGATGTGCTGAGCAGTAAACCTTCACCATGATCAGCTATGGTTTCATTCTTACCATTAATTCTTTCCTTGTTGTGTTGCATCATGATTTCATGAGTTGTTCGTGGGGTTCCCACGAGAGTTGTTATTGGGATCCTATCTATCTCTTCCTCACTTTATTTGTATATACACGTGCACATGTATGTACATACACTTATATGTAAATAACGTGCTTGCATTGTGTCGCCTCCTGACCACTCTCAAAAATTAAGTAAAAAAAACAGGAAAAATAATCCAAAATTCTTGGTCGGTACCTGATCGATCCCAAAATCTAATCAGTTTGGGTCAGTCATGAAGCCAAATATCCCTGAAAGTTTCATCCAAATACATCCAGCGGTTCTTGAGATATCTTGTTCATGGACAAACAAACAAATGCGACTGAAAACAATACCTCTGCCTTCACAAAGGCAGAGAAAATAATAATAATGATGTTGATTTCTAACATAGACCCAAGACCATATATTTGATTTGGAAGAAACAGACAATTATAATAACAGAGGAATTGGTTGGATTTTTTGTTTTGTTTTATTGATTGGAAGGATTTAGACTCACAATCTAACTTTATGCAAATAAATAGCCCAGGTATTTTGTCCAGCTCTATCCGTATTCTGCCATTCACCTCTAACAATTGTTTGAAATATAGGAGCATGCCCAGAAATTTAGAAAAGAGAACTAGTTGGTTATACTGACACCAGGAGCAGATTGGTACTTTATTATATTTACTCTAAAGTAGGCATCACCAAACAATGGCTTGTGGGGTGGATCCAGCCCACGAGGTCAGTTCATCTGGCCTGCAACAGCACTAACATTTTTGTAAGTACCTGCAATGAGAGTTCATTTGCCTCTGGTATGGCATCAATGTTTGGAACAACTTATGTCTGTGAGCAAACATTTTCAAAAGTGAAGAATGTGAAGTCAGCACATCGAACGAGGTTGACTGATGAACATTTGGAAGCATTTCTCTTGGTTGGATGCAGCAATTCCAAAGCAAATATTGATGATATCTTAAAAGCTAAACACACCAGTTTCACAAACCTCACTAATCTTTTCTTGCTGCTTAGTTTGTGAGATTCAGATATGTGTGCACTGGGTGTGATATAACGATCTTATTGCTAATGTTGCCTTCTTTGATAACCTTTTGGGTAAATAAATAATATTGGTTGTCTTTATGTTTTGTATATTCACTGTATTGTATTCAGCAAAATGGTTATGCAGCCCATGCTCATCTTTCTCTCAGTTATCTGGCTCACCATGAAATAACTTTGGTGATTCATGCTCTAAAGAAATAAAATCAAAGCTGATCACAATGGGATTTGAACTAAGATTGTAAAGACCCAGAACCAGTACTGTAAAAGATCTTTTTCTGTGCTCTAATGATAGGACCAATCCGTCTCTAACAATTTCTGATTTTGGCATAAAAATAACAAGAGTGGATTTGAATGAATTGACCTTGGTACATAACTGGTACTTCGTCTTATTGACACCAAAGCAGTACTCTCTTAAAAAATCCCGGAAGGAAGAAAGCTATAGTTCACCTTAACGAGATTTGAACTTAGTGTAACCACTGATCCTCATCAGCATCACCATCATTTAACATCTATTTTCTATGCTGGTATGGGTTGGTTGGGTTGAGAGAAGCTGACAAGCCAGAGAGCAACACCAAGCTTCAGTCATCTGCTTTGGCATAGCTACTACAGCTGGATGTCCTTTCTAATGCCAACCCCCTGTACAGAGTGTACTGGGTGCATTTTATGTGGCACCAG
>NC_042997.1:201013334-201040834 GCF_006345805.1 Octopus sinensis | reverse complement strand
CATCATCATCATTGTCATCATCATCATTGTCATCATCATTATCGTCATCATCATCATTATCATCATCATCATCATTATCATCATCATCATCATCATCATCGTCGTCATCATCATCGTAATCAGCATCATAATTATCATCGTCATCATCATCATCATTGTCATCATCTCCATGGTCACATCATCATCATCATCATCATCATCATCATCATCATCTCCATCGTCACATCACCATCATCATCATCACTGTCATCGTCATGATCGGCATGAGCATCATCATCGTTATCATCACCATCATCATCTTAATACCCACTTCTCCACGCATGGATGGGTTGGATGGAGTTTATTGAGGTAGATTTCCTCTTTTGGATGTTCTTCCTGCTTTCTATGAAAGAACAACACTTCCCTTGTTGCCAGGCATTTTTTTCACAGAATATTAGAAATGAATGATATTTCTTCTATGACAATGGCAATTATTTTATGACTGTTCCATAATTTCAAGAATACAAGATCCCAACACACGCACACACACACACACGCACACACACACACACGCACACACACACACACACACACTCTCTCACACACACACACACACACATGCACACATACACACATGGACACACACACACACATACACACACAAACACATGCACATATGATAGGCTTCTTTCGGCTTTCATCTACGAAATCCATGCGCAAGGTTTTGGTCAGCTGCAGCTTTTGTTAAAGACAAGGTACCATGACGTGGAATTGAACCATAGTTTGATTAGGTGGTGCAAACCATCTTCATCGTCATCACTGTTTAACGTCCGTTTTCCATGTTGGCATGGGTTGGACGGTTTGACTGAGGTCAGGAGAGCCAGGAGGCTGCACCAGGTTCCAATCTGATCTGGTCATCTTTCTACAGTTGGATGCCCTTCCTAACGCCAACCACTTCTAGATTGTAATGGGTGCTTTTTATGTGCCACCTGTACAGGAGCCAGTCAGGTGGGCCTGGCATCGATCACATTCAGATAGTCCTTTTTACATGCCTCTGGCAGAGGACCCAGTCAGGTGAGCCTGGCAGTGGTCACATTCGGATAGTCATATAATTGTACAGGATAGTGTGTGTGTGTGTGTGCGTGAGTGTCTCTGTACCTGTTTTTGTTTACCACCACTGCTTGGCAAACAGTGTTAGTTTGGTTACATCCCCATAACTTAGCAGTTCAGCAAAAGAGAACAACAGAATAGATATCAAGCTTCAAAAGAAAAAGAGGGTTATGGTCAAGTCATTCAACTAAAAGAATTCTTCACGGCATTGCTCCAGCATGGCCACAGTCCAGTGACTGAAACAAGCAAAAGATAAAATAAAAGAAAAAGAAAATATACCCCCCCCCTCATCCGCCACCATTATTCCTGTTAGTTTAGTATCGTACACGGTTAGCAAGGAATACACTGTGGAAGGAGTTTAACAGGAATATTTTTTGTAATGCAATCATAACAGTTTTATTTGTGTGAATCCATTTTGATTTAAGCTTCATCACTTCTGGTCCACAAGAGACTCTGGCAGAATTATAAAATATATTTCAATGCTTTAACATCATGTTTCACTGAATATATTTCTGCCATCTTGCTTCCTAAAAAAAAAAATAACAAGATGAATCAAAAAAACAAACAAATACACAAATTTAATCTCTTCTTCTACTCAACATTTTCAGGTTTGTTTTACTCTAAACATTTTCTTCTTCTCTTGTTGCTTCTTCTTCTTCTTCTTCTTCTTTTTTCTTCTTCTTCTTCTTTCTGCTTCTCCTTCTTCTTCTTCTTCTTTTTTCTTCTCCTTCTTCTTCTTCTTCTTTTTTTTCTTCTTCTTCTTCTTCTTTTTCTTCTTCTTCTTTTTCTCTTCTTCTTCTTCTTTCTTCTTCTTCTTCTCCTTCTTCTCTCCCTTCTTCCTTCTTCTTCTCTCTTCTTCTTTCTTCTTCTTTCTTCTTCTTTTTCTTCTTTCTTCTTCTTCTTCTTCTCTTCTTTTTCTTTTCTTTTCTTCTTCTTCTTTTCTTCTTCTTCTCTCTTCTTCTCTTCTTCTCCTCTTTTCTTCTCTTCTTCTTCTTTCTCCTTCTCCTCCTTCTTCTTCTCTTATCCTTCTTCTTCTTCTCCTTCTTCTCCTTCTTCTTCTTCTTTCTTCTTCTTCTCCTCTTCTTCTTCTTCTCTTCTTCTTCTTCTTAGTCTTCTTCCTTCTTCTCCTTCTTTTCTTCTTCTTCTTCTTCTTCTCCTTCTCTCTCCTTCTTCTTCTTCTTCTTCTTCTTTCTTCTCCTTTTCTTCTTCTTCTTTCCTTCTTCTCTCCTCCTTCCTTCTTCTTTTCTTCTTCTTCTTCTCCTTTTCTTCTTCTCCTCTTCTTCTTCTTCTTCTTCTTCTCCTTCTTCTCCTTCTTCTTCTTCTCTTCTTCTTCTTTCCTTCTTCTCCTCCTCTTCTCCTCTTCTCTTCTTCTTCTTCTCCTTATTCTCTTCTTTTCTTCTTCTTCTCCTTCTCTTCTTCTTCTTTTTCTTCTTCTTCTTCTTTCTTCTTCTCCTTCTTTTCTCTTCTTCTTCTTCTTTTTCTTTCTTCTTCTTCTTTCTTCTTCTTTCTTCTCTTCTTCCTTCTTTTATCTTCTTTATTCTTCTTCTTCTTCTTCTTCTTCTTCGTCTTCTTCTTCTTCTTCTCTTCTTCTTCTTCTCTTCTTCTCTTCTCTTCTTCTTCTTCTTCTTCTTTTTCTTTTTTTCTCTTCTTCTTCTCTTCTTCTTCTTCTCTTCTTCTCCTTCTTCTTCTTCTCCTTCTTTTCTTCTTCTTCTTCTTCTCCTTCTTCTCCTTCTTCTCTTCTTCTTCCTTCTCTCTTCTCCTCCTTCTTCTTCTCCTTCTCCTTCTTCTCCTTCTTCTTTCTTCTTCTTCTTTCTTTTTCTTTTCTTCTCTTCTTCTTCTTCTTTCTCTTTCTTCTTTCTTCTTCTTCCTTCTTCTTCTTCTTCTTCTTCTCTTCTTCTCTTCTTTTCTTTCCTTCTTCTTTTCTCCTTCTTTTCTTCTTCTTTCCTTCTTCTCCTTCTTCTTCTTCTTCTTCTTCTCCTTCTTCTTTCTTCTTTGTCTTCTTCTTCTTCTTCTCCTCCTTCTTCTCCTTCTTCTTCTTCTTCTCCTTCTTCTTCTTCTTCTTCTTCTTCTTCTTCTTCTCCCTCTTCTTCTCTTCTTCTTCTTCTTCTTCTTCTTCTCCTTCTTCTCCTTCTTCTTCTTCTTTGTCTTCTTCTTCTTCTTCTACTTCTCATTCTCCTCCTCCTCCTCCTCCTCCCCTTTCTCTCCCGCCTTCATCTTCTCTCATTCCTCCTCCTCCTCCTCCTCCCCTTTCTCTCCCGCCTTCATCTTCTCTCATTCCTCCTCCTCATCTCTAATTTCCTCCTTTTCCTCCTTTTCCTCCTTCTCCCCTTTCTTTTGCTTCTCCTCCTCTTTTATCTTCACTTCTTTCTCCACTTTCTTTTCCTCCTTCTCCTTCTCCTCCTCCTCCTCCATTTTCTTCTTCACTTCTTTCTCCATTTTCTTTTCCTCCTCCTCTTACTCCTCCTCCTTCACTTCACCCCCATTCTCTCTCCCTCCTTCTTCTTCTCTCATTCCCCTTCTGCCTCCTTCTCCTCACCTTTCTTTTCCCCTATCCCCCTTTCTTTTCCCCTTTCCCCCTCTCTTTTGTTCCTCCTCCTCCTCCTCCTTCATCTTCTTCTTCTTCCTTTTCCCCTTTCTTTCTCTCCTCCTACAACCCTTCCTCTTTCTCCTCCTTCTCTTTCTCTTCCTCTTCCTTCACATCCTCCTCCACCTCCTTCTTCCTTTCCCTCATCCTCCTCGCCTTCTTTTCACTCTCCTTGTTCATATATCCACCATGAACAGTGTTATTCTTTCTCCATTTCCCATTGTGACTGGTGAGTTACAAATATTATTATTATTATTACGCCCTGAGTTAGTATATTCAGTATAAAGGAAACAGTAAGTATTTATTGTAGCCTTGTGTGTGTGTATATGGTATGAGGTACATGTGTTTGTGTGTGTATATGTGTGTTGCATATTTCATAGATAAATCAGAAGAATTTATAAGCCAGCCAATCTGGAGTTGTTGTAAATCAGCAATTCTCGATCAGGGTCTGCATGACCCATGAGGGTCTGTATAAGATTTTGTTCAAATTTATGAGCAATGAATTGCTTACACTTCTTACAATACACAAAATATTAAATTTTTTTTTTTACAGTTCCTAATAATATTTGGTTCTAAAAATACAGCATGGTTTTCTTTTTGGTTTATATACATCGAATAGCCATGAGGGTCCAGTAGCGTAGAATAGAATTCAAAGGGGTCCATTAGGAAAAAGTGATTGAGAACCACTTGTAAATGCAGGGAATAAATGTGTGAGTTAGGCAGCTCAGAAAAATCAAGTGAAATTTGTTGTGTCTCAGCAATTCAAAACAAAGAGCTACATATTACATAGAAATATGTGAATTGAGCTGCACAGCAGATGAATATATCGATGTGGCATCTAGCCTTGCTTTGATACACTAGCCTTGCTTTGATACAGTGGCCTTGTTCTGAGACATTAGCCTCGTTCTGAGCTACACGGTAGGAACTCTCAGTTCCTGCCAGGCTTTGGTCAAAGACACATGTCTTCTCTGCAGCTCCATGCATAATCTCCCACGTGCAATTCACATGTCTATTCACCTCGACAAAAGATATTGTTTTGTTTGTTTCTTCTTGAGTCATGCCTGGCTCATAAGGGCTGGCTTCCCAGTTTCTTTGGCGTATAGGTTCCCCACCTGGACAGGATGCCAGTCCATCGCAGGTGAGCTGCAAAGATGCAGGAGGAAAAAGTGAGAGAAAATTGTGGCAAAAGAGTCAGCAGAAATTCGCCATTACCTTCTGCCGGAGCCACATGGAGCTTAGGTGTTTCGCTCATAAACACACACATCGCCCGGTTTGAGATTCAAATCCGCGATCCCTCGACCATGAGTTCACTGCTCTAACCCATAGGCCATGTGTCTCCATGACACAAGATATATGGTTCGTAAACGAAGATATTTTATCACACACATTGTCAAAATGACTGTTCTCATTACACACATGCATACATACAAATATTATATGTTACTTCTTTCAGCACAAAAGCAAAAAAATCAAAACTTTCTTTGTATATAAACACACGTTTTTGTATCATACTACCTGCTCCCACCACAAATGGTGAACACAGAATAAACAATATATTTATACACAAAAATGTCTTATGATGATTCATACTAACAGTTTTTCCATTTAATAACATGCACACTGTTGGCCATTTTCTCTTTTAACCCCTTCATTACCAGCCTGGCTGAAACCAGTTCTGACTCTGTAGTACAAATGTCTTGTTTTCATAAGTTTGGAATTAAAATCTTCCACCAAACCTTAGTCACAATTTATGTTCCTAACACTAACTGAATGATAACTAAGATATTCTACTAAATTCTTTCTTATATTTAAAATTAATTGAAAGAAACACAGAGTTTCTCAACAGAAATATGGTAACAAAAGGGTTAACAAATGATTAATTTAACCCTTTTGTTACCAACCCGGCTGAAACCAACTCTGGCTCTGAGTACAAATGTCTTGTTTTCAAAAGTTTTGAATTAAAATCTTCCACCAAACCTTAGTCACAATTTATGTTCCTAACACAAGCTTAAAGATAACTAAGTTATTTTAATAAATTCTTTGTTATATTAAAAATTAATTGAAAGAAACACGGATCATCTCAAAATAAATATAGTAACGAAAGGGTTAAAGAATTATCATTGAAAAACCATTCAGGGTCAAAAGGTGTAGCGAAAATAGGGTGAAAAGTGCAACTCTTAGCATGCACCTGTAGATTGGAGAACAACAGATGGGTAAAGACTTGTACCCTTGGTGGTCAGAGTGATATTGGATTTTCAGGGTCCCTTGATTGTTTTCCCCTCTATCAAGAGGGCTGTGTCATAGATGGGATTTTTTGTTCTATGCACACTTTTATCTCATTTCTCTGTTTACTCCCTTTCTTCCCCTCATCGTTTATCTAAACTCCAACACAAATTGTAGACTGTCATTGTAATGTTTCCCTCATTTTATGCACTGGTGACAAATAAAACAAATTATCATTTGTTGTTGTTGTTGTTGTTGTTATTATTATTATTATTATTATTATTATTATTATTGTTATTGAGTGAGAGAGCTGTGCATGCCATCAAAGTGATGCTGGAGTAAAATATACGAAGCCCAGTATACCCATCATGACCACCTGTCTGATAAGGGTACACCAGGCACATGCATCTCAACCATATGTGCGCAACACAGTGAGCTCATATCAAGATTAAAACTGCATGACCTTGCAGGTGGGGCCCAGTTAGAATTTTCTTCAGGTTGAGTAGCCCATCCTACTCAAAAGGTCCCTGAATAAGGGTTGTTTAAGGATGATGAACGAAACACCCATGTTTCCAGAGGTGAATTATCCAAACCCCAAAGAATTCCTCTCGACACATGGTTATAATGCTCCCCCACTACTTCTGCTCGTGATCAGAGATGCACATATCATCAACCACTAAGGCACATGCTCAACTGGTTATGGTCAAGGAACTGACAAGCAAATCTGTGGTATTGAGCAGAATGTTTGCTGTAGCCCATCTTTTATACCAAGACCAAACAATGTACATGATAACACTGCTAATCAGTTAAGATAAGAATTCATCATCATCATTATTATTATCATCATCAGCGTCGTCGTCGTCGTCGTTGTTGTTGTTGTTGTTGTTGTTATTATTATTTTATGAAAACTCTCAGCTTATTTTGCTGGATATGATGGTAAGTATCGGCTGTCACAGCTAGTAGACTAAGATGACACTTGTTTACTAGTTGTGTTTCAAGAACCCAACAGAAAACTCTTGCAGTTCCAAGCAATGATCTTTCCAGGTGATCCATCTTTACATTTGTTGCAATCATTTTGAACCATGTTGGTAGTTGAGTGCTAATACTTCCAAGCACAGCAGTCACTAGCATTGTCATGTCCCCTCTCTTCGTTGCCCACACCCTGCATATTTCCCACTTCAATTCATCATAGCCGTTCACTTTTCTTTCTTCTTTCTCTTTGATCCTGTTGTCACTTGCACATGCTTTGTCAATTATCAAACATGTTTCATTTTTACTGTTCTCTACAACAATGTCAGATTTCCGATGTCTAATCTGATAGTTACACTGGATCGTTGCAGCTCACAAGATTTTGCAATCTTCATTCTCCTTCTGGGATCTGGTCATACCATGTTGATGATTGTTTTAGGCCATAATTTCCACGGAGTTCCCCATAGATCATACTTGCCATATTGTCACGTTGTGCCAATTTCAGGCATTCATTAACAAAGTGCCATACTGTTTCACCCTTCTTACCACAAATTCTGCATTTGTTGCTCTCAGCTGTATTATCAATTCTGTACATCACATAGTTAGTCCACAATGCTTATTCTTGTGCTGCACATTAAATGTTGCGGTTTCTATCATTAACTCACTCCTCTGCATTCATAACCACTGGCTCTCAGTATCTATCTTCGAGCTTGTATCTCTTGCAAACTGACCATACATTTTTTTCTTTCCAGGCCATTCCAAATTATTATTATTATTATCATAATTATCATTGGTGTTGTTATTATAATAATAATAATAATAATAATAATAATATAATAATAATAATAATAACAATAATAATGATAATGATGAAGATGATGGTCATCATTTAGCGTCCGCTTTCCATGCTAGCATGGGTTGGACGGTTCAACTGGTGTCTGTGAAGCCAGAAGGCTGCATCAGGCCCAGTCTGATCTGGCAGTGTTTCTATGGCTGGATGCCCTTCCTAACGCCAACCACTCCGTGAATGTAGTGGGTGCTTTTTTTAATAATGATAATGATAATGATAATTATTGTTAATATTATCATTATTATTATTATTATTATTATTATTATTATTATTATTATTATTATAATTTTTATTATTATTATTTTTATTATTATTAGTTCTACCCTTATAAGATGTGCTGCAATTCACTATGAGTTTTGAAAAGAATCGTTTGATATTTCTTCCATTTTAAGAATTTGTTTTGATCAATTTTTTTGTCCCCTTTTACAGCAGAATCAACCTCTTTCCAAGCAGCTAAATTATTCCATCATTTCTTTTCCTCTGGGCCTATCTATGATTGATGGAAGAGCTTTGTGCATCTTCTGACTTGCCAGTTTCTGACAAGCTTTCCAACCTATGCTAGTATTGAAAATGGACATTAAATCATGATGATGATGATGAAGATATAAATGTTTTGAATATTTTTTTAAAGCCAAAAAACTGTGCAATTTATAAAAATTAAATAATGTGAGTCAATGAGTTAGGACCCTTTATCATCATCATCATCATCATCATTACCGTTGTCACACCATCATCATCATCAGCATCGTTTAACGTCTGCTTTCCATGCTGGCATGGGTTGGATGGTTTGATTGTGGGCTGGCGAGCCAGAAGGCTGCACCAGGCTCCAATCTTGATCTGGCAGAGTTTCTACAGCTGGATGCCCTTCCTAACGCCAACCACTCTGAGAGTGTAGTGGGTGCTTTTATGTGCCACCAGCACGAGGGCTAGTCAGGCGGTACTGGCATTAGCCATGCTCAAATGGTGTTTTTTTACATGCCACCTGCACAGCAGCCAGTCTAGCAGTACTGGCAATGACCATGCTTGAATGGTGCATTTTTTTTTCTTATGTGCCACCGGCATGGGAGCCAGTCAGCTGCGCTGGCAATGATCATGATTGAATGGTTCTTTTAACGTTCCACTGACACAGGTACCGTTCTTCATGAAATTTATGGAAATATCAGCTATCAACACCTTTTCTCCGTAAATTTCCTGAAGAAGGGATCCTAACTCTGAGGTATTGAAACACCAGGTAAAGGTACTAACCATTTCACCGAACCATTGGTTTTAAAAAATTCAAAAAACGTCTGTATATATATATATGTACATACATACATAACATACATACATACATACATACATACATACATACATACATACATACATATACATATATATAATATATATATATATATATATATATATATATATGTATGTATGTATGTATCTATGTATATCAGACAATGCTTCATGAAAACTATACTAATCTGATACACACACACACATGTATGGTGTGTATATATATACATATATATGTATGTATGTACATATATATATATATATATATATATATATATATGTGTGTGTGTGTGTGGAGGCGCAGTGGTCCAGTGGTTAGGGCAGTGGACTCGCGGTCATAGGATTGTGGTTTCCATTCCCAGACAGGGCGTTGTGAGTGTTTATTGAGCAAAAACACCTAAAACTCCACGAGGATCTGGCAGGGGCTGGTGGCAATCCCTGCTGTACTCTTTCACCACAACTTTCTCTCACTCTTTCTTCTGTTGACCTGCTCGCTTAGCCAGCAGGGTGGCGTCATTCAAGGTTAAAACAATGCAAAGCGCATTGTGACCAGTGATGTGTAGCAACATCTGATGGCCTGGTCGGTCACGTGATCACATGATATATATATTCATATATATATATATGGATATAATATACACATATATATTATATATTTATCTATCTATCTGTTTGTCTGTCTGTCTCTCTCTCTCTCTATTTATATATATATATATATATACATATATATACATACATACATCATCATCATCATCATCATCATCATCGTTTAGCGATGATGATAGATAGATATATCCATACATACATACATACATACATACACACATACATACATACATACATATATATATATTATTATTATTATCACTGTATATATATATATATATATACACACACACACATAAAATGTAAGTCAAAAGTCATGAAAAAGTTTGAAATTTTAATATTTTATAAAATCCATTTTTGTATTTTCTTAAATATTGAAACTTCTTCATGACTTTTTAATATTTAATAACATTTATGAAAAATCCCCTCCCACCAAAAAAAAAAAATTGAAAAATTATTAAAATTTCAGACTTATTTGTGACTGTTGTCCTCCCCTATAAGTACATTTAAACACACACTCACACACACACACACACATACATTCATATACAAACACACATATGTATATATGCATACACACATGCTGAAAATATTTTTTATTGAAATAAATATAAGCAAGGAATTTGTCAGCGACCAATAAAGGAATGGTGAGAGGAGAAATGTGCAGGGAAGGAGAGCGGTTTTGCAACTTTCACTGAAGACAATTTTCCTGTCTTTCTCTCTTTCTCTTTCTTTCTCTCCTTCTCCCTCTCTCTCAGTCACCAAGGCAACTATAACTGCCATCCCTACTGCTGTTCCCATAGACCAGTGGTTCTTCTATCAATGCCAATTGTAGTTATGGCCAATGTCAAAGCACCCTTCGAACGCTGGGCTTCACAGAGACATTGGCAAGTGACTGAGATCTTTGGTGATATTATTATTTTTATTTTATGCACCCTTTTCAAGCCTAGCCAAGCTCATGGGCTGATTTCCCAGTTTCTGTGGCGTATGTGTCCCCCCACCCCAGCTGGACGGGACGCCAGTCCATCGCAGCATTACTCAAGAAACAGGAAGAAAGAGTGAGAGAAAGTTGGGGTGAAAGATTACAACAGGGGTCGCCACCACCTCCTGCCAGAGCCTCTTGGAACTTTTATGTGTTTTCGCTCAATAAACACACACAACGCCCGGTCTGGGAATCAAAACCGCAAGTCCGCCTCCTTGTAGCACCCTGCTAGTTCTAACTTTTTTATGACATTCTGTTGGTCAAGTTTAACGTTGGATGTTTCTACCATTTTTCCTTTTGCACATTTATCGAGACCAAATTCCATTCTGTCATCACTAAACTCTTTTACAATAGCTTGTTAACCCTGAATTTGCTGGTCATTTCTGCAAAGAGCTTTAAATCATCCTTGTAAATGAGATGATTTATATTTTTATCAAACATTTTATAGTCGCATTGTACTTCATCGAGCAATATGGAAAAAGGTATTAAGGCTAGACAAAAGAGGATTGATGATAGAGAGTCACCCTGGAAAATGCCACATAAAATTCTTACCTCAAAGACTCATTCTGATTATTCAAAGTCAGTGTAGTTTTCCATGTTCTCATTCTTACAGATAAGAAGTTTCATAGAGTAGGGGCGATTTTATAACTTACCAAACATTTCTCGATCCAGCTCTGTAGAGACTATCAAAAGTACTTTTAATAGCCTATCCAAGCAATAGCTTCTTGTGACAATCTTCCAAATTCATCTTAGTGATGAGAAGCTGATCTTTGCTACCACAGGGCCCTCGTTTACATCATTTTTACTCATTAGGGAAGATGCCATTTTCTATTAAGATGTTATAAGTGTATTCAATCAAGACAGATGTTAATATCTAATACATTGTTGTTAAGCAGGTTATGGGTCTATAAGTTTTTTGGTTCATTTGTTTCTTCATTTTTTCAAAGTAGAAATGTAACACCATTAACTAGCGAAGAGGGAATCGTATTCGGTTGCTGCAAAACATTGTTGTAAAATTCTTGTCAGTAGTTCATGATTTCCTGAGAAAGCAGTCAACCAGAAGTTAAGAATTTTATCCTTTCCTGGAGATTTCCATTTGCTTGAATTTTTCTGAGAGCACATCTTTACATCTTCTACCTTCATACTCCCCCCCCCCCAACTTTTGCTCTTCTAAGGAGGCTGAATCAGTGGATATTCCATTAATTCCAAGAGGCCTTTTTATTGTGTGGTTTTGGTTATCCTCCTCCTCCTCATCATCATCATCACAACCACCACTACCACCACCACCACCACCATCATCATCATCATCATTATTAGTATCAACATCATCATCATCATCATCATTGGTGTTGTTGTTGTTGTTATTATTATTATTATTATTATTATTATTATTATTATTATTATTTTCTTTTGGTTATATGTGGTTTCAATTCACTTGCAGTGTTTTTTTTATTGTATATTTTTATCAGGTGAAATTATCTAAAAAAAAAACCAATTGCCTACTTTCACCATAAACAGGTAGGAATTTACGACTGGTGTTATTTTTTGTTTTGAGGAAAGGCAATGATTTTTGAAATAAAACTTCTTTTCGCTCATGAATTAGTAATAAAAGTTCTTCAATGCAGAAACAGCAACCAAAACATGGGGGAAACAAATACATGTTTGCAAACGGTAAACAGAAAGAGAAAAACAAATTTAATAATGAGATTATTTTAAACAATTTAAAGTGATGAGCCAAGCAGAATTGTTAGAGAGTCAGAAAAAAATGGCTTGTGGTATTTGTTCAGTCTCTTAACATTCATCATCATCATCATCATCATCATCATCATCATCATCATCGTTTAACGTCCGCTTTCCATGCTAGCATGGGTTGGACGATTTGACTGAGGTCTGGTGAGCCAGACGGCTGCACCAGGCTCCAATCTTGATCTGGCAGAGTTTCTACAGCTGGATGCCCTTCCTAACACCAACCACTCCAAGCATGTAGTGGGTGCTATACGTGCCACCGGCACGAGGGCCAGTCAGGTGGTACTGGCAACAGCCACGCTCAAATGGTGCTTTTTATGTGCCACCTGCACAGGAGCCAGTCCAGCGGCACTGGCAATGACCTCACTTGAATGTTTTTTAACATGTCACCAGCACAAGTGCCAGTAAGGCAATGCAGGGGTTCATTTCCTGCCAAGATTATGTTTGCTTTTCATCCTTTCAGGGATAATGAAATAAAATACCAGGCAATAGGGAAGGGGGTAATGTAATCTCCACCCAATAAAAATTTGTTGGGATTGTGCTAAAATTTGACCCTTTCGATACCAAGCTGTTTGTAACTGCCTCTGGCTCTGTAGCACAAATCTCTTGTTTTCAAATGTCCTGAATTAGAACCTTTCTACCAAGCCTTAGTCACAATTTATGGTCCTAACCCTGGCTTAATGAAAACTAAGTTATTTTACTAAATTCTTTTCAACCCTTTTGATACCAGCCTAGCTGAAACTGCCTCTGACTCTGTAGTACAAATGTCATAATGATAACTAAGTTATTTTACAAAATTCTTTGTTATATTTAAAATTAATTGAAAGAAATACAGAGCATCTCAACAGAAATATTGTAACAGAAGGATTAAAGAAAATGGTAAGCAGGACAAATACTTTCATAGCATTTCTTCCACAACCTCATGTTCTGAGTTTCAATTCCACCAAGGTTGATTTGGGTTTTTTTCCTTCTTGGATTAATGAAATACAGTACCAGTCAAGTACTAGGGTTGATGTAATCAACTTTTCATGCCATCTAAATTTTGGGCTTTGTCCCTATATCTGAAACAATTATCATTTTTCTATTGCCCACAGGTGGCTAAACAGAGGGGACAAACAAGGACAGACAAAGAGATTAAGTCGATTATGTCAACCCCAGTGCTTATGTGGTACTTATTTAAACAACCCCGAAAGATGAAAGGCAAAGTCGACCTGTGCAGAATTTGAACTCAGAATGTAACGGCAGACAATACACCAGCTTTCCACCCTTTGCCATATATATATATACATATATTTATTTCTTTATTGCCCACAGAAGGCTGAAAATAGAGGGGACAAACAATGACAGACAAAGAGATTAAGTCAATTACATCAACCCAGCACAACTGGTATTTATTTAATTGACCCTGAAAGTATGAAAGACAAAGTCGACTTCAGTGGGATTTGAACTCAGAATATAACGGGAAATGAAATACAGCTAAGCATTTTGCCCGGCACACTAATGATTCTGCCAGCACCCTTGGGTATATATATTTGAAACAATTATTGGCACTCATTCGGTTATGATGACAAAAGTTACAATTCAACCAATCAACAGAATAGATTGCTCATGAAGTTAACGTGCAAGTGGCTGAGTACTCCACAGACACATATACCTATTTCTTTACTACTCACAAGGGACTAAACACAGAGGGGACAAACAAGGACAGACAAACGGATTAAGTCGATTATATCAACCCCAGTGCGTAACTGGTACTTATTTAATCGACCCCAAAAGGATGACAGGCAAAGTCGACCTTGGTGGAATATGAACTCAGAACGTAAAGACAGACGAAATACCGATAAGCATTTCACCCAGTGATGATGATGGTGGTGGTGGTGGTGGTGATGGTGGTGGTGACAATGGTGATGGTGGTGCTGATGGTAGTGGTGGTGATGATGGCAGTGATAAAGACGATGATGATAATGGTGGTGGGGGGGTGCTAGTGGCGATGATAATGGTGGTGGTGGTGGTGGTGGTGATCATGACAATAATGACGATGATGATGATAATGGTGTTGGTGGTGGTGATGATGATGATGGTGGTGGTGGTGGTGGTGGTGGTGATGATGATGATGGTGGTGGTGGTGGTGGTGGTGATGATGATGATGATGGTGGTGGTGGTAGTGGTGGTGGTGATGATGATGATGAGGAGGCGGAGGACGATGATGACTCGATGATGATTGCAGTGATGACGATGATGATGATGATGACAATGACAACGACGACAACAAAGATGATGATGATGCAATGACGACGATGATGACCACAGCGATGACACCACTTGCCGAGAATTTCATTAGCATAGCATCTAATACCAGAAGCTGCTTGTTTTATCTCACTAGAACTAATATATACACAATGAAATCCTGAACGATGTCAAGACTCTGTATAAATTGTGATATTTACAGGACAGACAAAATTTTCGCTATAAATATTGTCTAGTGTTACTTTAAACAGATTCGTTAACAGTTGAAATGTTTATCTTCTCTGTCTACATGATAACGAACTGAGATGAAGCGGAGAAATATTAGGAATCAGATGAGATCATTGTTGGTGTGCTCTCTTCCGTTACAAACTGAATTGATGATGTAACTCAGACGATCTACATAATAGCAATATATATATATAGATGTATATATATACAGTTGATTCATATAAGAATATATACATATGCATATATATATATATATATCCAGATATATCATCACGCTAAACGACGATGATGATGATGATGATGATGATGATACATACATATATATATATATATATATATATATATCTAGATATATACACACACGTATACATATGCACACATAAATATACATGCATGTCTATATTTATATATATACTAATATATACATATATATATATATCTCATAACCATCATCCTCATTTAACATTCATTTTCCATGCTGGCTTGGGTATACACAAACACACACGCACATGCACATATATATATATGTATATATATGCATATATACACACATATACACACACAATCATTCATACATAATGTGTGTGTGTATATTATTTATATACATATACGTGTATGCGTGTGTGCATATATATATATATATATGTCTATATACACAGAAATATATATATATAGAAATATATGTGTATATATATATATATATATGCATACTGATATATATATATATATATATACATACATACACACACTCACACACACATTTATAAACACAACACATATGTGTGAAACACAGCATTTTACTATAAACAAATTGTGAAATCTTTCCCCCAGAAAACTATCAAATATGAATGTATTAAATTTTTAGAAAATTGATTTTTCTATATAAATATATAAATATTTGGAAAAAAAAAGATCATAGAGTATTATTGATTTGTCAAAATGTTTTGCTCTGTTAAAAGGTTAGGAATCGTTCTTGTAAAATGTCTAAACCTAATCTGGGATTGAAAGTTGTTGCTAAGAGGCCAAAGAATGAAACAGAGTATGCGAAGAAAGAGGTATTTGTAAAATCTATTAGAATTACAATGCCTAATAACTGTGTATATAAATGAGAATATAGGCTGCTGCTGCTGCTGCTGATGATGATGATGATGAGGAGGAAGAGGAGGAGGAGGAGGAAGAGGGGAGAAGGAGGGAAAGAGTAGAAATAATAATAATAATAAACATAATAATAATAGTAAGCCTGCTATGCATACAATACTCCAGGAGCTCCAACAAAATCTGCGATAAAGAGATAATAATAATAATCATCATCATCATCATCATCGTTTAACGTCCGTTCTCCATGCTAGCATGGGTTGGACGGTTCGACGGGGATCTGGGAAGCCAGAAGGCTGCACCAGACTCCGGTCTTATCTGGCAATGTTTCTACAGCTGGATGCCCTTCCTAACGCCAACCACTCCGTGAGTGTAGTGGGTGCTTTTTACGTGCCAGGCGAGACTGGCATCGGCCACGGTCGGATTGGTGCATTTTACGTGCCACCTGCACGGAAGCCAGTCGAGGCGGCACTGGCTTCGGCCCACGGGCTTCGAATAATAATAATAATAATAACAACAACAACAACAACAATAATAATAATCTTTTCTACTCTAGGCACAAGGCCTGAAATTTAGGGGGAGGGGTGATCCAGTTGATTAGAGCAACCCCCACTACACAACTGGTACTTAATTTATCAACCCCGAAAGGATGAAAGGCAAAATCAATCTCATTGGAATTTGAACTCAGAACATAAAGACAGATGAAATATCTCAAAGCATTTCGCTTGGTATGCTAACATTTCTGCCAGTGCACCGTCTTTTCTGCCAGCTCACTGCCTTTCCTAATAATAATAATAATAATAATAATAATAATAATAATAATAATAATAATAATTGTACAAAGTAGCCTAGCTATGGAAAATGAAGAAGGTGAAGATAGTGCCAATTATTCTTGGGGATGGTATCAGAAGGCATCAATAAGAACATCAAGCAAATCAGAAAAGAATCTCCAGTAGAACTGTAGCAAAAGGTTTACCTCCTTGGCACAGCTGGAATAATCAGGAAAGTATTAGATTGCTGAAAAGAACAGATAGCATGGTACCATAGGCTGCAGGTAGCAAGCCTGCTATGCATGCAAGACTCCAGGAGTTCCAACAAAACCTGTAATAAAGAGAAATAATAATCCTTTCTACTATAGTCACAAGACCTGAAAGGTGTAGGAGTGGCTGTGTGGTAAGTAGCTTGCTTACCAACCACATGATTCTGGGTTCAGTCCCACTGCATGGTACCTTGAGCAAGTGCATTCTACTATAGCCTCGGTCTGACCAAAGCCTTGTGAGTCGATTTGGTAGACGGAAACTGAAAGAAGCCCGTCGTATATATAAATATATATATATATATAAGTATTTATGTATGTATGTATGTATGTATGTATGTATGTATGTATGTATGTATGTGTATGTATGTATGTGTGTCTATGTTTGTGTTTGTCCCCCAACATCGCTTGACAACCGATGCTGGTGTGTTTATGTCTCTGTCACTTAGCAGTTTGGCAAAAGAAACCGACAGAATAAGTACTAGGCTTACAAAGAATAAGTCCTGGGGTTGATTTGCTCAACTAAAGGCAGTGCTCCAGCATGGGCACAGTCAAATGACTGAAACAAGTAAAAAAAATAAAAGAATAAAAGAATAATACTAGATTTGGACTCTTGTCCAGCAAGCAAGCATGAGGATACTGCTGCTGCTACTACTACTATTTATTCGTTTGACCATCTTATCTAAGCATAGAGAAAAAAGACAAAGTAAAATGAATTACTGACCAATATGAAGGAGGTTGTACACATACATTAAACATATTCTGTGATATTTTCAGTTTTGATTTGTTAACTAAATCTTTTCTAGAGTCACAATGTCTCATAAACGTAATAAATTTCGTCTAGTTTTCAAACTTTTATGGATACAAGAAACACAAGATCTTCGCACACAGATAGGATATTGACCTATCCTAAGTGAACTTACCATCTTGCTTCTGTTACCTATTCTCGTTCATTAGTTAAGTGTTGTACATTGAATTAAGTGTCTTTCACAAGGACATAAAGCAGTGACCCCAATGAACCAATCAGCTTGGCCAATAGATTAACCAATAGAATATCATTTGAATAGAATATATATATATATATATAAAACACTTTTTCTTCACTCATACTGTGTGAAATGATAAAACTTTTAGTATTTCGGTACCAGCCATATGCTTATTTATCAGTTAAATTGATGATTCTGGTAGTTCCACCCTTTGAGACTAAAATAACTGAACAGAGAAACCATTCTTTTCATTCGAAGGCAGAATCCATAGAACGCTGCTGATCAATGAATTAATGCACAATTCTATATTCAACAGACTATTTTACCTCGTCTCATGGCCTTTCTGCAGGCTGATATTAATTAAGAAAACTTTCTTTTGAAAATCAACAGACACTATCAATTTTTTCCTGATTTTCTTATGGATGAAAATAGACACCCCCCACCTCACACACACACACACCAAAAAATAAACCAAAAGAAATATAAAAAAAAAGAAGACTTTGGGTAAGTTTTCGATTCCTCTTTACCTTTGTTCAAACTTTTTCCCATAAATTGAATTGGAAATTTTTGGCTAATTGACAAGATCAAAACCGAAGGAAGTACCTGCTAATTCTTACTCTGAGATAAGCATCACAGAATTCTTAGTTCTCTTCTTTGGTCTCTGACTTGATTATATATCATTACCAAATATATTCAAAGAAATATTATAAGTCATTGAAATATACGGAGAGCGCCAAATTGAATGTGATTGTGAGTATGACAAACTATAAATCTTGTACTCTGAGTCCATCATGTCGTTCAGTTCTTCAATCATAAATTCAGTTTGACACGATTGATTAATTTATGGCATTTTTATTCATATTCTGACTTTCAATCATGACTTTTGAAAAGGTGACGAATTTCTATGAATATAGGCACAGACATTGCTGTGTGGTAAGTAGCTTATTTACCATCTACATGGTTCTGGGTTCAGTCCCACTGTGTGGCACCTTGGGCAAGTGTCTTCTACTATAGCCTCGTACCAACCAAAGCCTTGTGAGTGTATTTGGTAGACAGAAACTGAGAGGAACCCATTATACATATATATATATATATATATATTATATATATATATATATATATATATGTTTTAAATTAGAGATAAAACCACTATTAGGCAAATCAAACAGTGAAAAACATAAACCAAAACATAGAAATAAAATTAATTAATATAATATACAAAATATATAAAATATAAAATTCAAAATTTAAATTATTTAAATTAAAAAATTTTTTTAATTATTAATTTATATTTATAAATTTATATATATATATTTTATTATTTTAATTTTTATTATTATTTAAATTTTTTTTAAATTATAAATATATATAACTATCAAAAAGTATTAAAAAGTTTAATATAAGATAAAAAGTGTATATATATATATAGATATATATGTGTGTGTGTGTGCGTGTGTGTGTGTGTGTGTGTATGTGTGTGTATATACATATATATATAGGTGCAGGAGTGGCTGTGTGGTAAGTAGCTTGTTTACCAACCACATGGTTTCTGGGTTCAGTCCCACTGCATGTCATTTTGGGCAAGTGTCTTCTACTATAGCCTCAAACCTCCTAGAAGTACAACCCATTTATCTAGTCATAAAATATTTTCAGCTTTGAGGTGTATAATTTGGGTCCCCTTGCCCTATTTCAATAATCTTTACCCCACTTTTCTCAATCTTGCATGTGCATCCTACTCTCACAAATATTATCTTCTCCTTCCAAGGTCAATCCCCTTCTTTTGTCACCTTGAGAAGAGCACCCTATTCTCTCATTCTAATAAGTCTGATCATGTTCCCTTCTTCCACTTGTGAAAGATGAGTCCCCTTCCTTTGCTCATATAATCCTTTCTACTGAAGGCAAAAGACCTTGAAATTTTGGGGTAAGGGATTAAGCCGATTACATTGACCCCAGTATTTCACTGGTACTTAATTTATCAACCCCAAAATGATGAAAGGCAAAGTCGACCTCAGCGGAATTTGAACTCAAAACGTAGTGACAGATGAAATAACCCTAAGCATTTCGTCCAACATGCTAATGATTCTGCCAATTCGCTGCCTTTCCCCTGGTCATTATAATGCAGTGCTCTGCACCCATTTTTTCCACTTCATTCTTAAATTCTTCTCAAAATTCAGTGACACACCTAAACTAAGAATATAATTGCAAGGAAAAGAATTATATCCAGGTTACACTGTGGCACACCTAGCATCATCTCATGGCACACCAGCGCGCCACAGCATACTAGTTACAATGCACATCCACTCTTCCAATCTCAAAAGTGACTCCCCTTCTCCCAATCCATTAGTAGCCTTTTCATTTTCCAGTTCTATATATGGTGGGTCCCTTCTAGTTCTACAATATACATACTTCTCTTCCCAGTCCTAAATATTTCCCCCTTTCCCTAATACTATAATAATTTCTTCTTTGTGTTATATAAGGTGAGTCCCCTGCTCCCATCCCTAAAATTCCCATGCACTCTTCCCACATCTACAAGTGCACCCCTTTCTTCCAGTTCTGAAATGTTCTGTTCTTCACCCAGTTGTATAATAAAGATTCCTTCCAGTCCTACAATGTTCAGACATTTTTCTCAGCCCTAAAATGCATCCCAACATCTCTGTATTCCTACATATATGCACCTTTTTCCTTATCAATAATGATATCTTTATCTGCAAGGTGTACACAATGGGTCCCCTTTCAAAGGTTCTTTAATGCACACTCCTAGCTTCACATGCAGTATTGTGTGTTCTAACACAACATCCATGTTAAGTTACAGATCAAGATTACCTTCTGTTATTATTACTGTTTCTGTCACTATTAGTAATTTTTTAATAAGCCCCTTGGCTATTTGTGACATCAGTGCTCGAATAGACACTGAGATCTTTTTATATTGTTGACTGGATATTTGATTGTTGTGCTTCTGCTGGACATCTGTCACTGAGGAACCCATAGCAGGGTGAAATCATGGGATCTGGCAGTACTGGTAGTCATAGCAAATAATTATTTTCTGTCAACAAATAATTACACATGCTTTTAAGCACCACAAGCCTTTATGAAAGGTTCTCTCAAGGTAAATAACACAGTACTGTATGTTCTAACGCAACATCCACATTTAGTTTGAGATCAAGATTACCTTTTTGGTATTATTATTATAGAGAGATTATTGGTAATATATAATGGATACCTGAGATTAAACTAAATTTTATAGACTTTTCATATCAATTTTTTCTAAATTGAGCAATATTTCTTCCACAAAATTACTTCAGCTACGAATAGTGGAATCATTCTTTCCTCACCTTGACATTTCCCATTAAAATGGTATGAACATGTTATCCAAATTTAAACCATACATTCCACCTTTTTTTGTCTTGAAAATAACTTATTCCTCACATTTTATTTACTCTTTGGGACTTCCATTACTTTTACCATTTTATTGAAAGGATTTTTTTTTTAGAAACTATTATTCCCTTAATTCAATTCATCCATGTTCTTCAATGAAATTTCTGGCAAACTTGCCTTTTTAGGCACCTCCCCGCCCCCTAGTTTCTTTGTGTCTTCATTCAAAGTTTTGTATGTATTATATATGTAACTCTGTGTGGTTGTGTATGTATGTGTGTGTGTGTGTGCATGCACATGCGTACATGCATGTGTGTATGTGTGTATGTATATATATATATTCATATATATATATATACATACACATATATATGTGTGTGTGTGTATATATATATATACACACACACATATATATATGTATGTGTATATATATATATATATATCATCATCATATATATATATCATCATATATATATATATATATTATATATATATATATATATATATATACATAACTCACACATACACATACATATATATATATATATATACATAACACACACACACATATATATACATAACACACACACACACACACGCACACACACACACACATATATATATATACTTGATGTGTCCACTTTATTTTATTATTAAAGTTTTCCTAATGTTTGAAGAATCCACTTAATATTCCATTGTACAATCACAAGCGTTTCTGCTCAAACTGTTTCTACGTCAAGGATATTTTCTCGTTGGTGATTTATCCTGCATCCACGGGAAGTTACTGAATGGTAAGAAATGCTTGACAGACCTGAGTAAATCAATGAGATTTGGATTATTCCTGTCACGGATCATGAGTTTCTAGGGTTTTTTTGGAGTGGGGGTGGAATGGATGTGTAGGGGATGCAATTGTTAACGAAGTCATGAAGAGTGGTTGTGGTTGGTGCTAAGAGGGGGACAGAAAATATCCATTGACAGAAAATTGTAATATGATATTTTAAATGAAGTTAGAGGATGCGTGATACACTCAGAATGATTACATAAGTAGTATGTGTGTGTGTATGTATGTGTCTGTATGTATGTCTATGCATATAAACATACACACACACACACACCTCATGCAATGTACACTGTATAATGGTTTGAGCTGCTAATGATTTCTTGTATTAGAGATGAAGGCCTCTGCAGATTTCAGTCTCCAAGCAAATCTTCAGAGCCTGAAGATTGCATGGAGAGACAATCATGTTGTAAAAACCTGCCTAGACCTGCGTTTCTAATGCAAGAAACCATTGTACCTTGCTTGTACCTTCAAATTCTGCACATTGAATGATATTTATCTTCCACTGAATGGAATAGTTTTTTTTCTTGATCTTATTTTAACAGCACAATAAATTACACACACACACATACATATATCAAATCAAATCAAATCAACACAAATCAAAATAGATGAACATCAATGGAATTTATATCTTTGTGGTACCAGTGCCGGTGGCACACAAGAAAACCATCCGAATGTGGCCGTAGCCAGTACCGCATCGACTGGCCTCCGTGCTGTGGGCACGTAACAAACACCATCCGATCGTGGCCGTTCGCCAGCCTCATCTGGCACCTGTGTCGGTGGCACATAAAAACACCATCCGAAGACCCGGCAAGACTAGTCAGGCCATAAACCGTGGCCCCTACCTGGGACGTAGTCAGTCCACCTGTGCATACCTTCCTTCTTGTGACACTTGTGAAGACCTGTTGAGGCAAGTGAAAATCAAAACAAATCAAAATAGATGAACATCAATGGAATTTGTATCTTTGTGGTACCACATAAAAACACCATCCGAGCATGGCCGTCTGCTAGCCTCGTTTGGCACCTGTGTTGGTGGCACATAAAAAACACCATCCGAGCGTGGCCGTTCGCCAGCCTCGTCTGGCACCTGTGTCGGTGGCACATAAAATCACCCACTACACTCTCGGAGTGGTTGGCATTAGGAAGGGCATCCAGCTGTAGAAACACTGCCAGATCTGACTGGCCTGGTGCAGCCTTCGGGCTCCCCAGACCCCAGTTGAACCGTCCAACCCATGCCAGCATGGAAAGCGGACGTTAAATGATGATGATGATGATGATGATGATATATATATATACACATTTAGTTAATTCTGAGCCAGAATTGGCCTGGGTCATGACAAAATAGCACCACTTGGAAAAGACATTTGAGAAGTGTTTCCCAGCATGGGACATGGGAAAATTTGGGTGGGGCATGTGTTAGCATGGGCTGTGAAAATGTTTGCAAGTGGCTTGAGTGCACACTTGACAACCCTAAGCCTCTCTTTAGACATTGACATGAAAGAAAAACACTACCATGCAGCATCTATACTTAAACCATGGGAATCAAGGTAGTTACGACCAATCAGCATTCCAAGTGAGGTATTTGCATTTGTTAGGCATTTGTTTCTTGGTTTCAATATCTCTTGTCCAAGAGAATTATTAATTCATGTTCCTTTGTCTTATTTGGTCAAATGGGGATTCAGTGCAGTTGACAATTTGCTGGAAGCCAAGAGAAACCAACTTGAAATTACTAAACATCATGATGTACAACTGAAGTTAACAAAATTGTCTCCTCAAATCAAGGATCTGTGCCGTATGCACCAGGCACAGGGTTCTCACTAAATGAGTTGAGGTATCTGTCAGCCAGAGATAACTGAATTAAAAAAGTGTTTCTATATTAAATAAACAATGCTGATAGGCACCCGAGTTTTTGTTATTAAAAAGCAAAACATTGGAAAACCTGTTATTAAAAAGTGGGGCACCAGAAAATTTGTTATTATTAAGTGGGGCATCGGAAGCAAAGTTTGGAAAACGTTGCATTAGAGGGTGTTTCATAATACAAGTCATTTTTTGAGCTCCATAACTCATTCAAGTGAAAAGTCATTGTTTGCAGAGATGCATCTAGGTATAGGTGGTTTATCTGGAATTGGTTGGAGATATTCATAGAAGAATTATTTGAATGTTATGAAATCATCTTCTTCTCTTATGTATCTTGGTATGATGTTAATCCCATCACAACAATTTAAAAAATTTTTTTATCAAGCAACTATTTTGCCTTGATGGTGATCATCTCAGCTAAGATCAGCAATTAGTGCAAGATGATGGTTCAGAGTATATATACATCAACCGCTTTAACCAGTTTATAGCTGTGATTCATTCAATTGCCTGAGCACAGTAATGGTAATCGAACATATTGAAGTCAGCATTTAGTGCGAGATGACGTTTGGGGTATATTTACATCAACCGCCTTAATGCAAGCATCATCATCATCATCATTGTTTAACGTCCGTTTTCCATGCTAGCATGGGTTGGACAGTTCAACTGGGGTCTGGGAAGCCAGAAGGCTGCACCAGGCCCAGTCTGATCTGGCAGTGTTTCTACAGCTGGATGCCCTTCCTAATGCCAACCACTCCGTGAGTGTAGTGGGTGCTTTTTACGTGCCACCTGCACAGGTACCAGACGAGGCTGGCAAACGGCCACGACCGGATGGTGCTTTTTATGTGCCACCAGCAAGGGCGCCAGACGAGGCTGGCAACGGCCAAGTCCTGTTTATTTGCCTCAACTCTCGACAGCACAGGTCAGATCAACTTCATGTATTTACAATCACGTGAATTCAAAAATTGACATTAGTGTGGTAGAGTTCAAAACAGGGCACCACACACAGTGGTATATCACATCATGAACAATGGAATCAAGTTTCCTTACATTTCCCTTTTGCTTTAAACACTGTGCATCTCTTTGAAGCATTTGTCTTCTTGGCGATGGAGGGAAACAGTTGTGGAAAATGTTCATATCCCTTCACCATGCGGTGAGGAGAGAGTCCGGCGTTGGGATGTCCTCATGTTCTGTACTTTAGCAAGTCTGATACTTCTATGATTTCATGAAATAATAGATTCCTAAATGTCAATCCATCCCCCACACAGCCAATCATCTGCCAAATCAAATGAGCCTTCACAACACACATGTCAAATATGGACAAGAAAATTTTTTTGTACCATTTCACAAATTTTCTCACATTCCAGTAAAGAGTTATTATTGTTGGAGATATATCCAGTTGTACGAGGTTGGTCTGGGATTTTTTGAAGAAATTTGTCCAGTGAACTTTTGAATCTTATGGGATCCATTTCCATTTCGACATATTTTGGTATGGTATTAAAGAGAGCTGGACCCATTGAGGTAAAGGAGTTGTGACGTAATGTGGTTATGATCTTAAGTTCAACTTTTGTAGTTGGCGGATAGCATGGAGGTCAAGTCTTGGATGAATTTTAAAATTGATGTCAGGCTGATCAGTGTTACCATCCATTTCACACCTAAATGCTTTTAGCGATGTAGGTGCCTCATGAGATCTGTTGCCCAGCTGCTCCAACAAGTTACTGATATTACTAAGAGTATTTTAGGTGTGAAACCAATGGTAACTCACAGACCAGCCATAACCAACAACTATATTATTACTGCTCAAAAAATACATGCATACATATATAGGTGCAGGCATGACTATATGGTAAGAAGCTTGCTTATCAACCACATGGTTCCAGTCTCAATCCCACCTTGGGCAAGTATCTTCTATTAAAGCCTCAGGCCAACCAAAGCTTTGAGAGTGGATTTAGTAGATGAAAACTGAAAGAGCCTGTCATATGTGTATGTGTGTGTGCGTGTGTGTATGTATGTATATATATATATATATATATATATATATGTGTGTGTGTGTATGTGTGTGTGTGTGTATACATGCACACACACACATCTATGTATACATACATTATATATGTATGCATGCATATATACTTATATGACTGTATGGATCTATGTATTTATGTATGTTGCCTTACTGGCACTTGTGCCGGTGGCATGTGAAAACAACATTTGAGCGAGGTCATTCCCAGTGCTGCCGGATTGGATCCCATGCAGGTGGCACGAAAAAACACCTTTTGGGCATAGTTGTTGCCAGAAGCGCCTGACTAGCCCTCGTGCTTGTGGCACATAAAAGCAACCACTACATACTCAGAGTGGTTGGCATTAGGAAGGGCATCCAGCTGTAGAAACTCTGCCAGATCAGATTGGAGGCTGGTGCAGCCATCTGGTTCGCCAGTCCTCAGTCAAACTGTCTAACACATGCTAGCATGGAAAGCGGACTTTAAACAATGATGATGATGATGATGTAAGATATATCCATGAGTGTGTGTAAGTAACTGTGTTTATGAAATGCTAACAAGAGGAAATGACACAGAAATCATTAAACCAGTGATTTATTTCATGTTGCTAATTTATTACAGAGATGAATTATCACAGCAATAATTTGAATTTTATGATATATTAATCTCCTCTTTCATGTCCGTGTTCATGCGCTTTTTGAAGCACATTACATTCACTTCATGTTCCATTAATGCTCAGGTGTTTTGTTTCTATGGCGATGTTGCAGCATCGTTCACTCAGCACAACAAACATGCCATCATATTGACGACGTCACAGACACAATGAAATTGCCAGCACAAACAAGTGGTTCACACTCTGATCTGTCTATGCTGCATCTTCAGAAAAAGGGGTTTTTTTTCTGCTACAACCACAGACTGACTAAGAAGAACTTTGGTGTGGAATTTAGGAGATGGAATATCTGTGTGCATCTGTAGTAGTAGTAGTAGTAGTAGTAGTAGTAGTAGTAGTAGTAATAGTAGTGGTGGTGGTGGTGGTGGTGTTAGTATTATTATTATTAGTAGTAGTAGTAGGAGTTGTATTAGTAGTAACAGTAGTAGTAGTAGTAGCAGTAAGAGTAGTAATTGTAGTAGGAGCAGTAGCAGTAGTAATAGTAGTAGTAGTAGTAGCAGTAAGAGTAGTAGTTGTAGTAGGAGTAGTAGCAGTAGTAGTAGTAGTAGTAGTAGGAGGAGGAGGAGGAGGAGGAGGAAGAAGGGTTGCTGCAGTAAGGATCGCAGCTGATACGATCAACAGAACAGCTTGCTCGTGAAATTAACATGCAAGTGGCTGAGCACTCCACAGACACTTGTACCCTTAACGTAGTTCTCAGAGAGATTCAGCATGACACAAAGTATGACAAGGCCGGCCCTTTGGAATACATGTATTGCTCATTTTTGCCAGTTGAGTGGACTGGAGCAACAGGAAATAAAGAGTCTTGCTCAAGGACACAACACGTCACCGGAAACTGAACTCACGACTT